>NC_141141.1:84632642-84707642 GCF_053477565.2 Lygodium microphyllum | reverse complement strand
ACTCTCAAGGAAGATTCCCCAAAGTAATCATGCTTCAAAAGATTAGTCACATGGTGGTGATCAATGATGTAGCATGTTCTTGGTGCTATTGAGCTAAAGGATTGTAAGAATACAATAAAATACAAGTACCTTAAAATTTTTTAATTTAATTAGTTTGTGGTTTAATATTATTCACTTTTGAAAGATGTTGAAGTTATGGTTATATTCTAATTTATTAGATAATAATTTAAAATACATTTTAAAAAGAAATTATCTTAATGAATTGGACAATAAGTATCATTGATCTTTCTTTCAAATGTTGTCAATTATAATTAAATTTTAGAGTTTGTATCTTAAATAGCTAGATATCGGCTTCCATTTGATTGCCTAGGAAGATTAGACTGTTGCCCCAGTCTTCTATGACTCTCGCATTGCACATCCACGATTGGCCTAGTAGAATGTCATAGTCCACTCCCTTCATGACTATAAAATCAATCGAGAGTTGGACTCCTGCGATCTTCACTAGCCAATTCTTTAATACACCAAATGGCTTCACTTTCATCCCGTTAGCCAATGTGATGTTAAACATGGCCATCTCGACTGGTGGGTTACCCTAGGTCTGGAGCACTGCATGGCTCAGCACACAAACTCCCGCTCACATGTCTACAATTTCTTTCCTTGTGGTATCGCCTAGAGCTAAGACCAGCAAGACAACATGCATTTCTGTCTCTCCCAAAAAGCATTGACGTGTAAGGATTTTGGCATTGAGTGCAGCATCAGACTCGGCATCTACGTTTTTGCATCATTCTCGTGCAAGTCAGCAACAACTTGCTCCATTGACCCTTCAACCCACTGCTTCAAGTCTTGCCACAGTGTTGGATGTTGCCTAAGCATATCTCCTAGGCTTAGAGTCACTGGGGTGGTCACTAGAGTGTTGAGGAGGTTGTGATCTACTTGCCACTTTCCTATCCCTGTGTTTCTTGGCCAATGGCCTTGACTGATTTTTCAGCCCATAGAGTTTAGGATTTGTCTAAGCGGCACTACTTGTGGTGCAGTCCCATCTCTCGATTTTGGTTGTGGAGGCGGCATTGACATGCTTATGCTTGAGAGACCATCGATCTCGTTTTCCAATATGTGCTCAGCATCTTTTTAGTGTTCTTGAGCTTCTTTCACCCACTCCACTTTTTTTATGGCTTCGAGTTGGCGTTTTGGGTTGGGGTACTCCTTGACCTTCGCACTTCCCTTCTCAGCCGTCTTTGGAGCTAATATTTTTGCTTCTGCGTCTATCACTTTCTTTCTAGCAAGCAGCGTTGTATTACTCTTTGTTTTCAGTGTGACCTTTGCATCATGTTTATTCTTTCTTCTCCTATAGCTTTTCTTTCCAATTGAGGTTGCGTCTAAGTTGCTAGGCCCTGGCAATGATATGCCAGCCTGCTTCGTCTGTGCGTGGGTCATGACATGCAATAGAATAGGCATGGCCTCCATGTCAAGTGTCTCGACACCGAAAAACCCCAATGGGACCGATGGCTCTTTTGCGGAACTAGAGGATGGCTTCTGTCTAGGGCAATCGACAAAGAGATGTGTGATTCCGCATTTAGCGCATCTCAGATCAGCCTTGTTTCGATTTGCTTACTTCCTTTCGAGGCAGCATGAAGAGACATGTCCTCGGTAAACCGCAAGTCCAACACGTGATTGGATCTTGGGTCTACCCTCCTAAGCCTCTACCTGTACCTCTACCTAACGCAATCACTAGTACTGGTTGGTAGTCCATAAGGGCTGCATTGCCCTCTTTGTCATAGGGGATGTAAGGGTGCATGTAAGGCTCTTCATCATTCAACTCCTCCACATTGTGGATTGGAGCGTCACTCAATGGATGGATCAGGTAGGGTCTAGGTGGTCTAAGTATGCCCGTAGGGTTTATCTCCATCCTAGGAATGGCTGGCTTGGCGTCATTGGGTGCCGGGAGAGCCAATGGGGCTCCCCTTCCGAAGAAGTTTGGCAGCCTATTCGCTAGGTAAGGTTGATTGTATGGTTGTGAGTACAGGAGTCTCCCCGGTAGTCTGCAATGCAAACCTACCGCAATTGGCACAAAGGTCGGGACTTAGGGTCCTAACACTCAGCTGGCAGGTGGTTTTCACCACAATACATGCATTGGACGTGAGGGCATGTTGGCCGTCTCATCATCTCTTGTAATCTAGCTAGCTCCATCTTCATCTCCGCTAGCTCTTAGCTTGAGTCAGTACCCTTTCCTTTATTCTGAGTAATTGGGCCTGATCTTTCGCTTGTCATCGAAACTCTCTCAGAATTCCTACAAGTAGTCTCCTCTCGATTGGAGCTCCTGGAGCTTCTCTCCTTGAGCTGGTCGTCCACTCTAATGGCCTCTTCAAAGACCCTAGTAGCCAACACGTCTCACTATAAGCTTGAGTTGCCTGCCAAGGCCTTGTAGAGCTGTTTACTTTGTATTCCATTAATGAATATTGTGGACACCGCTATTTTGATTGGTGGGTCATGCAATCCCATATATCTTTCTTACCCCTCTACTTGACATTCATCAGCCACATTAGTAGGTTATCGGAGTACCTTAGCTCGAAGAATCTCTTAATGAAGAGATTTTTAAGACTATTGAAGTTAGCTCGCTCAGCAGCATCTAGACTTGTGTACCAAGTCCTTCCCTTATCGCCTAAACATAGACCGAATGCTTGTGAGCATTGAGTAAGGTTGGTGAGGCTGTTGGCCTTGAAAACCTGCTCGAACTGCTCCACGAAGCTGTACGGTTCGTCATTTTGCTAGTATTTATCCAGCTGCTTTGCGACAACGAGCATTTTCAATTGGCTCTTGGAGCCCTGGTTAACTCCTAGTCCTGCGAGTAAGTAGTGATATTGCTAGTGCCGCAGCACTCTGCTCTACTGCTGTATTATCTAGCAATATTTTCATCAGAGCTCACTTAGCGTGAGGTCTCCTTCCAACACTCTCTTTTTCTTTGCATCTGGTCCTATCTGATTTCTGCTCGATAGGGCTAGCATTTGCCGGATCTCTCACACTTACATGTTCTGGCGTAAGCTCCTAGTCTGTTAATCCTGATTATAAACCACTATGCCCTGTAAAGCCTTGCGTGATATCTTTCTTTCCTCTTCCTCTTCGAGATATGCTATGACAGCCTCCATAGGTCTGCCATGGTGGTCTAATCGAGTTTGAGCATCATATTCGTTCACCATTTGCTGGTGAGAGCTGGATTTTAGGACCCGATTTGGACCCATTCTTGAAGTGATGGAGCCCGTTTTTGGAGTCGAAAAGTGCAAGAGAGGCATTAAAGAACCAATTTTCATGAAAAATCAAACGGTGGCAGATGGCCAAGCTAGAGTTTTCCTAGATGCATTTCGACGTCAGGAATCTAACGCAAGTCTCGGTTCGTCGATCGGAGGTTGTGACCCCCCATTTAATCCTCGCAAGGTTTGATGTTGTAAATCATCCACCAGATTTGGGAGCCAAAAAGTGTGCGATGGGGCCCATGTTTATAGATTTCGATATCACGAAGCCAGTCGTCCAGTCGGATCGAGAATCAGAGTCCATTTGCATCCCCAAACAGGCCGAAAACCCTTTTGCGACAGTGTGAGTGGTTTTTTTGAAGTGGACATTTTACAAATGAAATGAAATGAAACTCTAAATGGAGAAAACATGCAAAAACATATCAAGATGCAGGGAGGGGGATGTTTTTTTATTGATACCCCATTTTTGGGGGGTTTTTGTGCCTCTTAAATGCTCAATCATGTAGAGAGAGAGGGGGAGATCCCTGACCTATGCAAAGAGGGCAAGATTTTGATGGTAACCATGTGTAATATGATGAAGGGAATAAAATTCTGATTTTTAATCTTCCTCTCTCCTCCTTCCTCTCTCCTTTTGTGACATGTTCATATGCATCAATGAAAGAGAGAAGGGGATGGGGGTTGATGACGATTTTGAAGCAAACGATGTTGATGGAGTGGTAGAGGACATAGATCGGGGCTGGAGAGTGTATCAATGGCAATAGGAAAGTGTCATCGGCCTTCAATCTCGGGATACGTGCCTTGAACACGCGGGTTCTATGAGTAAGCAGTCTTTTTCTTTGTTTGATGAAAGATAATTGAAGGAAATGATTGATGACGATTGATCTTGGTTGCATATGCTGAATCATCTCTGAAATGAAAGAAAAAGCCAAAAATTTTGATGACATAATAAATTTTTCCTCAAAACACGTAAAACTCGCAAAGTGCGGTTTTTGAAGAAATCACGAAAATTGGGAGTTTTAGTGAGTGTTTTGAGTTCCCATGGAGGAAAAATGAGTATAAAAGTAAAATTTGGTGCTTTTGATGAGTAGGAACTCAAAAGTCCGATTTTTCATAAATTTTGAAGAAAATAAATAGAGAAAAATAAGAAAATTTAGGTTTTTCGTGATAAATAATTAGGAAAAAATATGATTAATGTCCGTCAATGTTTAGCAAGGTTGAGGCATGAGGTATAGCCTCAGCTCATCCTTGTTTTTTGTGTTTTAGTGTGTTTTTATTGCTTTATACATTGAAAATGACAAAAAACAAAACCCTACACCTATGCAACGATGCAATACATAACCGATAGGGGGAAAAGAAGGGTTTTGAAAGTGTTTAAGTGCTAGAAATGAGATAAAGTCTGATCTTTTTTTTGTGGACGTTATATAGGACTGTAATCATTTAAGTTTAAAGAGGCTAGTAGCACGATGTAACTCAGTGCTAGTCTCTAGCAACACAACAATAACGCATAGATTGAAAATCATTAAAGGGCCGATTTTTACACTCCACTTTGATGATTTATTTTAAAATAAAAATTTTATGCATAATAAGCATACACTTTTACATTTTGCATGCCACATGGTATAATCTCTTGGATGCGTAGCATCACTATGCCGAACATTGACCAACGCTGAGAGTGTGAGGAAGTCCTTGCTGTAGGATAGATGAGTGGTTCCTTGGGGTAAGTTTAGTGAGGTGACATCAACTCCTAGATTGTTCGATAAATCAAAAAGTGGAGCTTTTACGCTTGCTCTTTATGTTAAGTAGCGCATCTTGGGGCCAATCCCCTTGATGAAGGAGAGTTGTAATGAGGCCGCAGTATTTCAGCCGAGGGGTTGCCTCATGTGTATGTGATACAAGGTGTTATACCTATATGTTATGCGATCTCTCTCTGAGGAGTAAGGGAAGGCAAACGTTGGACTATGTCCTATTACAAATGCAAAATCGATATTAGTAATTAGTGTAGTGTGAGCTTTAGACGCTCTTGGCCACGAGGTCATGTGGGGTGTTTTGTGTGTCTTAAAGGTCTGGCTAGTGCTAGAGAGCCAGTGTCAGGCCCATTTCAGGTCCAACAACTAGATCTTCTCTGGAAAACCTCCTAGATTAACCTCCTCATTGCATCTGCGATTTGAGTTGGTCTCTGCCATATTTGCGGTCTCATACACCAAGTTGTCGATGAGATTGATTAGGTCAGGTAGATCCACTTCTCCGATGGTGTCTGTTCTTGCTGTGTTGCCATGCCGGTACATGGACATAGTGTGAAAAACTCTAGAGTGCATCGTCATTAGGCTTTCTTATTGATCTAGAGAGCCAATGCCATATTAATCATTAGTGTTAGCGTCCGTAGTGTGGATGGTTCAAAAATACTAGATTTTTGGACAAGTTTAGCCTATTTTTTGGATATTTTAGATATTATCCCTTGTAAATATCCAGAAGCTATAGACAACTTCTAAAATAGAATGACATGTTTTAAAAAAAAAGAGTGGCTTTCAGCCATTTTTAGGAGATTTTATGCAAAAAGAAGGATTGGAGAAATCGTGCAATGTGCCATCGCAGTTTACAAATAGCAAACAACACTCTGATAGGAGAAGAAGGAGGAGTGATCTGGGAGTATTTTTTTGGGCAGGTGTCTTGATATTTTACTCCCCTTTAAGAGCCAACAAAAGCATTGGATTAGCGGTTTGAGCAGCATAGCAGAAGATATTGTTTTTATGCATGTTTTTTTTGTCTACAAGAGATTTATCTTCTCTAGATGCAGAAATAAATTGACAGGCTTCACCTCTATGAGTATTCTTCTACATCTTCTATTTCTTTAAACCCCTTCTCTTCCGTCTACTCCTCTCCTTGAATCTCCCTTCACCATACTGTCTCTTACCCCTGTGGTAGACTTTCGACCCCAAATGCCTCAACAACCCGACATGAAAGTTGACAGCAGGTGTGTAAAGATGGGGGATTCTGCAGGTTCAAGTAGTGGTGATGCTTTACAACATATGGTTGCTTTGTTACAGCAAGAACAACAATAGCAGTTTTTGTTACAACAACAGCAGTATTTGTTGTTACAACAACAGATGCAAACTCGGTAAGAAGTAGAAATAATTGATTCCTTAACTGTGAATGCATTGCAGGTAGTGGGACAGGAATTGAAGTAGTTTAAGGGTCAAAATGTTTCGGCCTTCATATAGTTGTATAAAGAAAAGATGTTGTTTCATGGGGTACTGCAGTACGCATGGAGTTAGTATTTCTCTCGTTTAGCCATACATGCATTGTATGATCGGATTGATGAGTTATATAGAAGAGATATTGATTGGGCAGCTTTTAAGAAAACTTTGAGAGAATAGTTTTTCTTGGAAGATGCATGATTGGTAACTAAAAAGACATTTACAGATTGGATTGAAAAGCCCAATAAAGGGTTGGTTGCTATAGCTTTTCTTCGTGAATTTGAAAGTCAGTATGCGCAATTGGATGCTGATGAGCAGCAATCATTGGAGAGTCAAAAAATTGATTTGTTTCTAAAGGCTATAGATCCTGTCTTACACGAGAAGCTGACCGATCGTTTAGAAGATGCCTCTTTTGAAACGAGGCTGAAATCAGATTGGGCTAATGTAAATGAGGTAGTGCATATGTTGGTAAAGAGAGAGCGGATGAAATTAAGATGGGGTACATGCACCACACTTGTTAGTGCTCAAAGGGGGCTTAAATTGGACCCAAGGCAACTGTGGCTATGGTAAAACAACCGGCTATACCTATTGGTCCATCTCTTAAAGGTGATACTATGGATGAATTTATCAAAGGTATGTGTGATTTGAGGCTGAATTTGACATAAATCTATGCAAAGGTCAAAAATTTGGATATTAAGGTAGAAGAGAAGGGTCGGGTAACAACCCAAAGACCGTACAAAGAAGGATACAAGAGGAGATGCATTTGGTGTGATAGTTTACAGCATGAAAAGTGAGACTGTACCGCCTACCGTGAAGCAAAAGTGAAAAGGTTAGTCTTTTGAAAAGATGGCAAAATACATGTAACAAAAACTAGTCTTCCAATAGAGCCAAATTTTGGAAATTGTGGCATGTATAAGATGTTGGAAGAGATAGCAGTAAGGACAACATTTGTTGTGATAGATGCAGTCACGTATGGGTTGAGAATTGAAAGGATCGAAGAAGCTTGTAAAGAAGGCATGGTTGAAGCAAAATCTTGCGTTTGGATGCATGCATTAGATTGCATGGAAAAAGGTAAAACAACAAAGTTTGAATTGTTTGATGCGAGTCAGAGTATACGAGGGAGAATAGGATGGAGTGCACCAGTGGATTCATTTTTAGCCTATGCTTATTTGGCTGAGGTTCATAATCAAGAAGCTCTTGTGGAAGAAAAGAGAAGAAGAGATGAGGACACTACTGGTCCTTCCTCTTAAGCCCATCTAAATGCATAACATAAAGTAAAATGGAGTAGGCAAAACAAGCTAAGAAAGCCATACCTCAGCATGTTATGGAGGATGCATCTCAAGAGAAGAAACAAGAAGGGAAGAAAAGGGCAAGCAGCCCAGTTATGGGTTACAATCGGATCTTGAGACTGCCACAAACCTTAAAAAGGTCCTGGAAGATTGCATATTTGGCAATAGAGTGAAATTCACACTTGGTGAAGTTCTTGGAATCGCGAAGTGTGAATTTCATGATGCAATCATTGATATGTTGAAACAAAAAAGACAGTTTGATGGTGAAGTTTTGCAAAAGCATTGATGCAAGTTGACAAAGACATAGAGATATAACTTTAGGGGGAATATAATGATGCATGTAATGCTGATTTGGAGTAGGCTGATGTTGAAAATGGGTTAAATGGGAGTGTAGACAGCAAGCATGTGGGACTGAAATTGGTCTTATGGGTAGTAGTAAGCATAGGGAGAAGGCTATGTATAATGGGGATGTCCATCAACAAGTACATGAAGAAGAAGATGTTCATTTTATTTCAAGCAGCCATTATTCACGAATGCATTGGGCTCGTGCTACAAACAAAAACAATTGTTAAAGTGGGAGAAAGAGAGACGCCTTGCATAGCTCTCTTAGATCATGGTTCTGAAATCAATGTTATGGCATGCAGCTTATATGAGAATGGAGGTTGGCCAATTGATGCAGATCCAGGATGGCACATGCGGGTAGCAAACAATTCATCAAAGGATCTTTATGCGGCTTGTTCGAATGTACTTGTGACTATTGGAGATGTTAGGGATGAATATCATTTTTTTGTGCAAGATTCATGTAGTTATCTGGTGATTTTGGGGCAGCCCTATATTTCAAAATCAAGGCTGGAAACAAAAGTCTTCGATGATGGTTCTTCATATGCTCGGGTTAGGAGTAAAGACAATACAAAGGCGGTATTGTTTCTCACTGTTTGTGTAAATCATCTCCATAATGGGGATAGGCTGCGGGATAATCCCATGCCACCTAATGCACGAGATTTTAAGGATTTTTAGACATCACTGTTGTAAGTGGAGGCTATGGCAATGCCTCTAGGAAGATAATTATGCCTCCAAGAAAGGGGAAAATTGTGTTTGTGTCTAGATTGCAGGAATGGACAGCATGTAGTCTTGGTAGTTTTAAGAATATTTCAGCCATGTGCAGGGCTGAAAAGAAATATATAGGATGGGCTAAAAAAGAGCTGAAGACATATGGTTTGATGGCTGCAAATGAAGGTATTTTAGGGCTATTTTAAAGCCTAGTTGATGTTGATACAGTGGCTGAAATTTCTGTAGCAATTAATGCTAAAAACAAGTAAAAAAAAGAGGTTATTTATGTTGACACTTTAGAGATGTATGAAGTCATTCAAGAGTTTGTTGAGCATGAATGGTTTGGTGGGATTTTTTCACTATAGTGATGGCTAGACTAGGAATGGGGAGATCATTTTACCATATGATGAATGTACTCTTCAATAATGTAGCTACAAAAGTGGGGTTCACTAGATACATAGCCCACCCTTTTTAGTTTAAGGAGATCACTCAAACAAGGATGCACCTATTCTCTTCAACATAGTTGGTGATCCACTACTTAAGATGGTGGATAGCAAAGTGTAGAGAGGACTAATCCTTGGTCTTCCTCTAGTAATAACTCCCAAAGGTGCATTCATCTTTTCGTTGATGATAATGGCTTGTAAAACAGGGTTGAAGCAAGGGTGGGTACAAAGTACAAAACATTTTCAAAGAAGGTTAAGCATGTGGCTTTGCCTTTACTACACTTGAAAGTGAAGGGTTGACTGAAAAAGTATCTCAATAGCCTAGTTTGCAGGATCCACATGGAGTAGGACATAAATTTACAGTTGAGACTTTACAAAAGCTGAAAATTAGTGATACAAGTTTTCTTTTGTGTAACGTACGCACCTTTATTACGTGACGAGTAACGTTTTAGTAGTCGCCTAAAGTTTGCCTTCTAGCCGTCGCCATCCATACTCTAACCAGAATGATCCGACTCTATAACCCTAGGCCTACCCCACAAGGGAAATGTTCTACCATTACCCACAGAGGACCGACCTGAAGGTTCCTAATTGACCTAACAGTCACCTATCAACAACTAGCTCACATTCGGAGGTGTCCTTCGAGAGGCTTCTTGTCTGGAAGGGGCAATTGCCATTACCCTTGGTTCATGGAGTACAATGCTTTTTTCCAGTAGCAAGCTAAGGATTTATGAAATCCCTCGCAGTGCTCTCGCACAACCGCCATACCTTTTCCCTAAGATAATTTATAGTTTGGGTTCCGAGACCAAACCCTAGGTAAGTCAGCGAATTGGCCCTTCCTAGAGTTTCTTCCTAGCGTTTATAGTCGAGAGGTTTTCCCAAAAACAAATGCTAGGAAGAAACTCTAGGAAGGGCCAATTCACTAACCTACATAGGGTTTGGTCTCAAAACCCGAATTGTAAATTATCTTAGGGAGGGGTTTTTCCAAAAACAAATGCTAGGAAGAAACTCTAGGAAGGGTCAATTCGCTGAATTACCTAGGGTTTGGTCTCAGAACCTGAACTATAAATTGTCTTAGGGGAAAGGTATGATGGCTGTGCCAGAGTACTGCAAGGGATTTCATAAATCCTTAGTCTCCTACTAGAAAAAAGCGTTATACTCCATGAACTAAGGGTAATGTCAGTCACTTCTTTCGGACAAGAAGCCTCTCGAAGGACACCTCCGAATGCGAGCTAGTTGTTGATAGGTGACTGTTAGGTCAATTAGGAACCTTCAAGTTTGTCCTCCATCAGTAACAATAGGACGCTTCCCTTGCGGGGTTGACCTAGGGTTATAGATCCAGACAAAATCCAATCATTTTGGTTAGAGTATGGATGGCGACGGCTAAAAGGTAAACTTTAGGCAACTCCTAAAACGTTACTCGTCATGTAATAAAGGCAGGTACGTTACAACTGGTATTAGAGCCAAAAGAAATCAAATACTTGGTAATTGTAGCTTGAGACATGAGTTGTTTTTCCCTTCCCTTGCTAATATGTATTTTTATCCTACCCAAAGAGACAAAGATTAGAAGCGGTTCCTATTCTTCTGAGAAATTTTTATGTGGTCAATGCATTATGTGGATTATTAATGGAGAATGCAAGTAATGTAGATTTTGGATCGCATCTATGATCCTTCTCCACTATATTGGGAAAGACGTTGGATGATAAGCGGTGGATATTGTTATTGGTGCACAGATCGAATGCCGTAAGCGCGCATAGTGAGCGTCAGAAGGTCCCCAAGAACAAAAGAACTCTACTTTTTGCACACAAATCAATGTAGAAGACTTGCACGACATGAACAAGAGACCAATTGGGTGCAATCTCCCCCCATGCCTTGTGTGAGCGCTCCACAAAGCATGTATTTTATGTATTAATTATCTTCAAGCTCAAATAATAGCACACATTACAAAATAGCACGCTTTTGGCTTTTGAGTTTGATTTTGTGCCAAAATAGAAATAAAGCTAATGGGCGGGCGTCCAAGAAATCAGGCATATCCAATACAATGTCCAAATACAAATATCTAAATCGTGCGCCCATGCGCATATAAAAATAATAAATAAATATCAAACACCTTGATAAATAGGCACGACAAAATATAGGCGCCATGCCTAAGGTATGTGCCCATCAAAATATTGACAATAACTCGAATACATGCTATCCTCCAATGCTTTCTACTGCCACTGCTGCTATCTCTACACATCAACTGAAGCATTCACAATCGTTAGTAAAATAATACAATTAAACCGACAAAAGTGAATACCTAGCAGTCTTCAGCTACATAAATAAATCAATTGGTTAGAAATCAATCCTAACCTTAATTTATCACGAGTGCGCACTCTAAACTCATAAACGTTTATTAATTTAAATATGTATTTTGCGGAATCACCCGCTATGGAATCACCCATGTACACACTAAATTAACAAAACGCCCGAAAAGGATAGGCGTCCCCATCAACTTCTCGCACACAGAATCCACTTTGTGTATGAGCCCCGATAATAAAAGTTTACGGAATCCACCGTGAAATATGCCTCCTGGCATCAATTATATAGACATAAACCGTCTTGCCTTCCTTCAGACCAATTTGAAGAGGATAAGATGGATGGAAAACCTCAAAGTCGTAAAGGTTTATTTATTCCATGAAGCCAGAGTGAATTCAACTTTATTCACTAGAGGCTGAGAGGTTAAACTAAATCAATATATTTATGAGGAAGTGACGAAGGTCATCCTAGTAGACCGAATTATAGTTGTTGGTCGCTCTAAATGTCGCAACTACGTCAAAGATGGACGTCCTGATCTTCCTTTAAAGTACCAATTTCTAGATATCCATTCTTCAAACCTCGATTATTACCTAATGGATGTATCCAAATGCCATGCTTAGATTGTATTAAGGAAAATTTCTCTCCCAAATAACCAGCCATCCCAAAATAAACCATGTATTTTTCCCCTACAACAAAAGAAATTACTTTGTCTATCCATTGATATTGAAATTGGTTACCATTCTAGCAATTAAGAATTATGAGTTAGTAGATACATCTAAAATCCATGGTTAGATTCCTTAAGTTAATTCAAAAAGCTCTATCATGATGTAACCTTCTTTGAAAATTTAATATAAAGTATTTCTATCCTTTTGAAATGATTTCTCTTTTTGAAAAGATACAAGAAAATTGTATGATAACATTTGTAGAGCTGACTAGAGAAAATCTTACGATACCATAGGAAGCTATTCCTACCCTCAATGTTGCTAAGATCCAAGAAAAGAAGTTTCTACTTAATAAAATCAAACCACCTGAGTTTGATGGCCAAGACAAAAACATTGAGATTGAAGCAGAAATATGGGTAAAGTCCATGGAAGATTATTTCATTACTATTGGAATTACCCCAACTAATCAAGCAATGATCGACAAGTTAAAGCTAATAGGAGAAGCTCAAATTCGGTGGAAATAATGGTGTAAAGACCAAGGAATCTCCAAAGCGTCTATTAGTTGGGACGTATTAAAGGATGCAATGCAAGGCCGATATCTCCCGCCAGCATACCACACACAAAAGATGAATGAATTCTTTGGTTTAAAGCAACTTGGAATGACACTTAAAGCCTATTACTCAAAGTTTGTAACACTTCTCAAGTATGCACTATCTATGGATATTGCGCAACAAGTATCCAAGTTTTTCCACGGATTGGATGATCCCCTTAACACAAGGCTTTAAGCAATGTGTCCATCCGACCTCCAAGATGCATTGATAAGGGCAAGACCGATTGTATAGGAACTCCAGTCAAAACCAAGAAACAATACGCCTTGGAATAATAATTTCCAAAACTGAAGTATAACTAGGGGCTATGCAAAAAGAGCCCAAGGTAAATTCCAATTTGCTAATAGCAAGAAGGCTAACACGTTGGTGGTGGAGAACTTTACTGGTGGTAATAAGGATAATTTCAGGCGCTATTATTGTAACGAACCTGGCCACATCCAAAGGCGATGCCCAAAACTTGGACAAAACGAATGGCAAATCAAGTTTCATTACAATCAAAGTCTAGGACAGCCATAGCTAGAGGAAGAGTTGCTGGTATAACCCTCAAGAAAGTAGAAGATGATGAAGGTTCCACTTTGGAAACTGACATGGAGAGAGCAAGAATTCACGCCTCTCTCAACAAGAAGGGACCAAATCGACAGTTCTCAGTGATTCAAACACCATCAACCTATAATAATAAACCCTTTAAAATTTTGATTGATTGTGGAAGCACATATTCATTCATATCACCAAGGTGTGATAGAAAACTAGGCATAGACATAATGTATGCACTTGGGCTGATAGTTGAGTTAGCTGATGGAAAAGAAGTTTCCTCAACACAACAGACAAATAAGGTGGAGTTTAATCTGGGTGGCAATCAGACCAACATGCAATTTAGAGTGATGAATGTGGGAACCTATGAGTGGCTGTTAGGAATGGACTGGTTAGTTCCCAATGACACTCATATTCATTGTGAAAAGGGCTAAGTCACATTCGAATCTTGTAAGACAACAAGTGACCATATAGGATGAATCAGGGAAACCAAAGATTCAATTAGTGAAAGCTTCTCGAATTGCTAAAGGTTTAAGAAAAGGCTCCCCTATATATCTAATCAAATTAAATAAGACTGAACAGGATAAAGAAGATGAAGATGAACCATCGTGGCTTGGGGAATATGTTGACGTATTTCTTGAAGAATTAACTAAACTTCCACCACATAGAGAGAAGTCGACCACGAAATCAAGCTAGTACTAGGAGCTGCACTAGTTGCAAAGCAACCATATCGAATGTCCATTCCGGAAGCCATAGAAATAAAGGAACAACTCAAACAACTCTTAGATCAGGGATACATTAGACCCAGTAACTCACCCTGGTGAGCTTCGGTGTTATTTCGGAAAAAGAAGGATGGGACTCTCCGTCTCTGCATTGATTATCGAGGGCTAAATTAAGTAATGATTAAGAATAAGTATCTGATTCCAAGGATTGATGAACTACTTGATCGACTACAAGGAGCAAAGATTTTCTCCAAGATTGATCTTAGATTAGGGTATTACCAGATCACAATCAAGTAAGAAGATATCACAAAAACCACTTTTAGCATAAGGTACGGTCATTACGAGTTTATCGTAATGTCATTTGGATTAGCAAATGCCCCTGCTACCTTCAATAGATTAATGCAAGATATATTCAAACATTATCTTGATGATTTTGTCATTGTATTCTTTGATGCTATCTTAACATATTCCAAGGATAAAGCAAGCCACGAGTCACAATTGCGGACAGTTCTTGAGACAATGCGGACTCACAAGCTATATGCTAAGAAGGAGAAGTGTGCGTTCTTCAAGAAGCAAATCGAGTATTTAGGGTTTATAGTTTCAATAGAGGAAATTTCAGTAGATTCGTCGGCCAAGGTCAAGGATGTACAAGACTCTGGCCACCTCCAACCACCGTAAGTGAAGTTCGTAGCTTTTTGGGTTTGATATGATGGTATCGGATCTTTATCAAGAATTATGCCTTGATTACTGCATCCCTCATTGACATACTCAAGAAGCAAGTTGCCATTAAATGGACCCAAATTGAACAGTCTAGCTTTGACAAGCTTAAGCTAAGCTTAGTCACATCCCTGATCCTCAAACTACTTGATCTTAGCAAAGAATTCGAAGTGGTGACCAATGTGAGTTCTCTTGCTTTGGGATGTGTACTCATGCAGGAAGCACATTCAGTAGCATATTCCTCCAAAAAATTGAAGACTCACGAGAGAAATTATGCTACTTATGACCTTGAATTACTTGCAATTATCCACACTCTTAAGTTATGGAGATATTATCTACTCGGGAAGAAATTCTCACTAGTAACCGATCATAAAAGTCTTAAATGGATCTTCACTCAACCACATCTAAATATGAGGCAACGTCGCTAGATCAAAGTCTTGCAAGAATATGATTTTGAGATCAAATATAGACTAGGCAAAGAGAATGTAGTGGCAAATTCTTTAAACTGCAAATCATTTCTCAACACACTTATCTAAGAAGAACCTCCTAGAGCTCAAACACTAACTATAATGATATCAATGCCTAGCAATCTCATCATCGAGCTAGCCAAGGAGAAGTCGAATAATGATCCCAAATTCAGCAAATGCTGAAGGAAATTCAGAATAAAGAACAAAATTATAAGCTTAAGACAAAGTATCTTAACTTCTCTGTTCATGAAGGACTTGTCTACTTCAGGACAAGATTATGTATTCCTTCAAGTCAAGAACTTAATAAGAAGATACTATAGGAAGCTCATGATTCCCCATTTTCATGACATCCTGGCTATGCCAAAACTCTCAATGCGGTTAGGAAAAGCTATCATTGGAAGAAGCTAAAAAGTGACATACTTAAATATGTAACCGAATGCTTGAGTTGCCAACGAATAAAAGCTGAACGAGTTAAGCTGCCATGAAAGCTACAACCACTTGATATTCCTCAGATGAAATGGGAATTCATTAGTATGGATTTTGTGTTGGATTACCCTTAGTTCAAGGAGGATACAACTCGATCATGGTAATTGTGGACATGTTGAGTAAGGTTACCCACCTTATTTCGATCAAAACTAGCTACAAGGCCTCAGATATTGCCAGGTTATTTGTCAAAGAAATCTCTAGACTTCATGGACTGCCAAAGAGAATTATCAATGATTATGATTCTCTATTCACTTTACATTTTTGGAAGGGATTATTTGAAGCTCTCGGTACACAACTTTGTTTTAGTACAGCTTATCACCCTCAAACTAATGGATAGATAGAGCGTGTAAATTAGGTCATTGAAGACATACTTAGGGAAAATCATTGCAAAGAACCCAGACAGTGGATACAATATCTACCTTTGGTAGAATTTTCTTACAATGCGTCCTATCATCAGAGCATTTTGATGACCCCATTTCAAGCTCTATATGGGAAAGAATGCCTAACTCAGCTAAACTTCTCCGACCCTACCTTGAAGGTTGAAGCTTCTAAGAAGATGCTTGAAGAGATAAAGGAACAAGTCAAAACGATCAAGCAAGATATACAAGCTACTAAGAATCGATAGAAAGCCTATGCTGACCTAGGGAGAAAAGAGTGAATCTTCCTAGAAGGGGACAAGTTTTTTATCCATGTACGCCCAAAAAGGAGTTCTTTATCCTTGGGAAAATTCAAGAAGTTAAGCTCAAGATACTGTGGACCTTACAAAGTCATAAAGGCTCTTGGATCTAGTGCTTATAAGCTGCAACTTCCTAAAAGCCTAAAAGTTCATGATGTATTCCATGTAAGTCTCTTGAAGCCCTATGTACCTAATCTTGATCATATTCTTGATGATCAACAAGTTGTAATGCCGAGCCAAGGTTTACTTGAACTTCAACCTGATAGAATCTTGGATGTAAAAGAAAGAATCCTTAGGAATAGGACGCTATGTTTGTAGCATAGAACAACATAAAGAACTAGCCTAGTGGATAGTCACTTGGCAATTAAGTGCACTTGGGTGACGAGACTGCTGGGATGGGTAACCTCCCAGGAAGATTTTCTTACAAGCTGGTGGGAGCTTCTCGCACACATCCAACGGTGCCAACAAATCCTTTGTGGCCCATTGACAAGTATGCCAAGGCCAAGATGTCAAGGTCCATGCCTTGGTCACCGCCTTAGTCGTAAGCCTTGGAGTGATGACCACTTGACGATGCGCCACGCGGTGCTCACCCATATATTCATAAATTTTTATCTTTACATTACAAAAATAGAGCTCTCTCTCTGACATCATCAATGATGTCATCAAAAGTGCTAAAAGAAAGCATTCTCTCTTTCTCATCTATGATGTCATCAAAAAATGCTAAAAAGCAAGCGTCCTCTCTTTTACCCCCTAGAAAACTATAAATTGAGGGCTTGGGGATGACTAGGAAGGGGGATAAGAACCATCTTGACGAGGATAAGACGTCGATCAGGAAGGAGGAGACTATTCCGCGAGACAAAAAGACATCATTCCATTCAACCCATGGAAGGGGATATGCTGAAGGTCTCTCATCCTCTTCTACTCTAATCCAAGAAGAGAAGACATTGAAGAACTTTATCCTATTCTATCAATCCTGTTAGAAGTCATACCTCTACTCATCCCTATTCCGTCTACTAGAGAGAGAGAATTATTGCTCTCCACGAGGCAAGAAGAACCATCTGCAAGGCCTACATCATTGAATCCCACAATAACCATCATCATCATCAAGAATCTTACACCCTTGCTAACTGGTATTACTGTTGTGTTCTTCTTCTTCTACAAATCATATTTTTGTCATGGCCTTGAAGAAAAAGAAATCAAAAGCAAAAATCGTGAGTGACCCTACTAATGTGGAAGAAACAGTTGGAGTTGCGAGCACAGGAGTCGCGGGCACGGATAACAACCCTTTACCAATTTTGATACCACAATTTTTTTTTCTAAAAATTTCTATTTGAATTCAATAAAAATAAGATAAGTCTCTTAAGAAATATTGCGATCTTAGAGTATTCACTTGGTAAATTATTAGAACATCTTATAGGCTATAAAATGCTACGAAAAATACAAAATTCTAGAACTGAAGAGAAATCATGATGAATTTGATAGGATGGATTTATTAAGAATGAACCCCAAAGAAATTAGTCAAGGACATAGTTCAATCTAGAAGCTTTGATAGAAGATTTTAAGATCGGAAATATCTCTAAGTTAAAGAAATTGACTTAAGGCCAAGAAACTTGGTTTCAAGAATAAACCTTAAATTGGGAAGTTAGAGAAATCTAGATAACCTTAGTTAAATTCCAAGGGGAAGAGTTCATTATGTGAAATTCAAGTATCAATTGCTACTAGATTAATCATCACTTGAAAGTTGCGTGATTGATTGAAGTCATAACTGCTTGAAGACATCAATCTTGTTTGTGATTTTCTAGATTAGATCCTGATTGAAATAAGTACTGGAACAAATATAAATTGAGGAGCCCTATACCTCCCCCAAGGATATGTGTTGAATCCCTATACCAAGAGGGGATGTTTTTACCACTGCAGAAGCATGGACTGTGACTTCGATGGCGAGAGGTCTCCCAACAGGGATTGTATTAAGTAGGAGGTGGTTAAGGTGCCGAGGGGCTCTGACTAGTAAATCCTTTACACACCTAGGAACTACTTGGTCCGTTGTATGGCCCAAGTTCTACTTGGGACACCTAAAAACGCTAGCTATAGGTGGATTGGATCTTGGTAACATGCAGATGCGTCGGATGAGGCAGCACGTGAAATTGTAATTTTTCTCTTGTATGGGCGGGAGAACACATATTATGGAACATAATCAATGAATTTGTTTTATTTTGATTGTATGTCCATGAGTAAATTACGCGAACAAACAACTATGCATAAAAGGATTCTTTTTAATTAATGAAGCTATTTTTATATGTTTCACATAATGTGGTAGGTAATTAGATAACTAAGAACTTCCATAGAGGGAAGCGGATGGATGGATTCTCGACAAATCCAGTCCTATAGCAGGGTGGTCTCAGTTAGCCGAGAGGTTTCCTTAAAAATAAACACTAGGAAGAAACTCTAGGAAGGGTTGATTCACTAACTTACCTAGGGTTTGGTCTTAGAAGCCTGAACTGTAAATTATCTTAGGGGAAAGGTACGATGGTTGTGCTAGAGAACTACGAGGGATTTCATAAATCCTTAGTCTACTACTAGGAAAAAGTATTGTACTCCATGAACCAAGGGTAATGACAGTTGCTCCTTTCGGACAAGAAGCCTCTTGAAGGAAACCTTCGGATGTGAGCTAGTTGTTGATAGGTGGCTGTTAGGTCAATTAGGAACTTTCAAGTTGGTCCTCCATGGGTAACGGTAGGATGCTTCCCTTGCGGGGTAAACCTAGGGTTATAAATCTAGACAAAATCGGATCATTCTGGTTAGAGTATCCATGACGGCTGGAAGGTAAACTTTGGGTAACTACTAAAACATTACTTGTCACGTAATAAAGGCGGGTATGTTACATTTTGCCTGTAGAAAGAGCTTGTTTCTTATAGATATTGGCAAGGCGTGGGAAAGCCTTTGCATTTCACCTTAGATGAAATTGGATGTGTTGATCTTGCACCTATGGTGATCTTTACAGTACCTCATGTGCCATGGAATTTAAATCCTATTCCAGTATCTCGGGCATATTTGCCTAAGCTACTGGAGCTTTTGAATGAGAAGATCAAGATGCAGATTTTGGAGCCCTCTTCAGCTCCATGAGAGTGCATCATCATTAGGCTTTCTTATTGATCTAGAGCTCCAATGCCATATTAGTCATTAGTGTCAGTGTCCGTAGTGTGGATGGTTCAAAAATACTAGATTTTTGGACAAGTTTAGCCTATTTTTGATATTATTTCTTATAAATATCCAAAAGCTTCATACAACTTCTAGAACATGATGACATGTAAAAAAAAAGGGAGTGGCTTTCAGCCATTTTTAGGGGATTTTATTCAAAAAGAAGGATTGGCGAAATCGTGCGATGTGTGATCACAATTTAGAGGTAGCAGATAACACTCCGAACTAGGAGAAGAAGAAGTAGTGATTTGGGAGTATTTTTTCCAAGCGTCCTAGTATTTTACCCTCCTTTTGGAGCCAATGGAAGCATCAAATTGGCAATCTGATTAGTAGAGAGGAAGCTACTGTTTTATGCATGCTTTTTTTTTTCTACAAGAGATTTATCTTTCAGGATGCAGAAATAAATTGAGAGGCTTCACCTCTATGAGTATTCTTCTACATCTTCTATTTCTTTAAAACCCTTCTCTTCTGACTACTCCTCTCCCTGAATCTCCCTTCACTCTACTATCTCTTACCCCTGTGGTAGACTTTTGACCCAAAACACCTCGACAGTGCCTGGCTTGGGGTTTCAATCACCCAACTATGTCTCAGGGTCTTCTTCTACTGGTGGGTTCCTTCAAGTTATTACGTCTGAGTGAGTTTCTTGTTAATTACAAGTAATTCTCAATTTACAGTCACTTTGTGTGTGTGTGTGTACTCTTTTCTGTGCACTATACGCAATCAGACTTTTAGCTTTTCTTAAGCATACTTCAAGTGTTGGAAAATAGTACGAGTGCAAAGACAAAATGACTATTTAGCTTCCGCACTCTTGCTTGTGTTTGTGGCTTGATGGGGCTCTATGCTCGGCCCCTGACCTTTCTTGCTACTTGGTAGGATCTGTGTCATGTCGTTCAGTTTGTTTAGGGTCAATTTGGGGTCTGTTGGTCAGCTTACGACTCTAAGCATATCAAATTTGTTGCTAAGTGCATCAACACTGTTCCCGGCTGTTTGGCTACAATTTCTTGGTTTGGAACTACCTGTAAGGCATTCGGTGAATTCTCCTAGAGTGGGTCACACTCTATGTCATCCGGGATGTGCCAGATTCCCAAATTTGTCTATTAGGGTGTGTCCAATTGTGTAGGGTTCGATTATGAAAATCAAACGTCTAATTTACTAGTGGTTCATTCAATTTACATATTTTCGATCGTCACAATCAGATAGGGTGTGTCCGATCGAATAGGGTCGCTGGTTCGATTTGGATATGTCTAATTTCTGGGATCGTACAGATCGGTGTCAGATCTCAGTGA
Organism: Lygodium microphyllum; assembly: GCF_053477565.2. NCBI lineage: Eukaryota > Viridiplantae > Streptophyta > Polypodiopsida > Schizaeales > Lygodiaceae > Lygodium > Lygodium microphyllum. Next base: position 84,686,773 of record NC_141141.1, on the reverse strand, counting down.
TATCTTGGCCAAGTAGTGGGTTCGATTCTCACTTGTCTGATTCTCCAAATTAGATAAGATGAGGTGGCCCAAGTGGTGACGTGGTAGAGTCTGATTCTATCATTTGATATTCAAAATTAGACAAGGCATTTGGTTCGAGTATGCAATTTTGCGGAATCGAACACTGGTAAACTTTTCCAATTCTGACAGCCGAAACACAATTTTGACTACGATTTGATCAAAATCTAGCGATTCGAGCTACGATAGCTAGCAAGACTTTCTAGAAATCAAATATGGGTGTAGGGCAAGGGCGTTATATACTTGAATCTTGCAAAAAACTCTTGCATGCTCCAATTGATCTGACGTAAGCTTGTGGCCTCCAAGCTCACACACACACACACACACACACACACACACACACACACACAAAGCGAGGATTGAAAATGAGGCTTTCCCTTGCCTCCTGAGGTCTTAAACCTTTACTGGGCACAGCCTTAATTTTCCCGATTACTCCCCTTGTGATTCCAACACATCTAAGCACTCATTTTTTTCATTTTTTTCATGTTTATGCCTTGTTTGGGCATGTTCTACAATAGTAAACCTTAAGCTTTCCACTCCGATTTCTGGATCCTAACCTACTCTAAATGCAAAAAAAATCAAAAGCAAAGTATTGAAATGATTTCTCCCACTAAACTAATAATAAAAAACCAAAAATACTTACTTGTAACATGGATTAAAAACCCAAAACCTCCTATCTAACTCAAGCTCAGGTTTGGGGATGAAACCCTTACTTCGATGCTTGATTTGAGGTGTGTAAGCGCTCAAGCTTGAATCTGTCGGTCTCGGCAAACGGAACCAAAATGTAGAGGGGGCTCACAATCAATTGTTAAGGCCCACTGACTGCTTATTCTTTCAAGCATTTCAAGCAAACAGTTATGGCTATCTCTCACCTAGCCGACACGCCTTCAATCCTACTGGGATGTAGTGAGCTTACCTCAATACACCCGAATGAGTTGCCTCCTCCCTCAAACACACTGGTAGCTCCATGATTCTTGATGCAAGCTCAAGCATACTCAAGCCTCCACCTCTAAGCTCCATCCTCCATAGTCACGCGCGAGATGAGAGAAGAGAAGAAGAAGAGAGCAGATGATGGAGAGCTTCACCTCCAAGATCTCTCACCCTCACACACTCACTCCCTCACACTCTCACACTCTCACACTCCCTCTCTCACGCACACACAAGCAAGCAAAGAGAAGAGGAGAAGAGAAGAAGATGAGTCCACTTTTGCCACACACCAAAGAATGAGCTCTCATTCACTTATTGGATTTTATATACATGCCCTAAAATCCCTTGGGCACCCATCCCTTTTTACATGACCGACCATTTGACAAGGTCCTCTTTTCCATTTCCATTCTACTTGCCCTATTCTTTAGCCTATGCCCACCTATCTTTTACATTTTGCATAGGAGGAAGCATGTTGCTCTTTTACAATAGTTTTTTGGGTGCCTTGCATTTAAAAATGCATTTTTTGCCTTTGACTTGATTTTTGAGGCTGCCCTTGCACCTTGCTTGTTTTTCCTCTTGCTTCTTCCATTTCATCCGTATTTTACTTCTTTTTCTTCCATCTTGCATTGGGGTTAACATCTATGCTCTCCTTTGTTCTCTCTCTCTTTGTGCCATGGCTACTACTCTTGCCTTCACCACATGGATTGGCTTCACATGCTATCCACCTATAGGAGACCAGATTTACCCGAGGTTTTGCATGACCTTGAATCTAGAGAGCTCACTTTTCATGGTAGATCCTAGCTTTAGCATATTACCATCATTTTGTGATGAGGCGAACCCTCTCACTTGCTCCATCCCAAACTCTACTCTTAGGTGGATTTTGATAGATTTTTTGTATAGTCTATGTGCCAAATTAAGCTAAGCAAAGGTAATAAATTAATCTTTGGTGCATGTGGGACAGCAACTCTGCGCTAGAGCTATACCCACCTCATCCTAGGACCATATCATGATGGATCTCATCGAGCATGATGTAGCCTTTGCCATCTATGTTTTGTGCATTGATGTGCAAGAGGACAATGAGGAAATTATTGATGCTCGCGCCTTCTCAGCTGTAGCTATAGTATTTTGAGAGGGAGCTTGAGGAAATCTCAATCTAAGCAAAGAGGCAGCATAGAGCTTAGCTATTGTACACCCACCTCCATGCTTTGCTAAGATATTGAGCAATGAGCCACCCCTTGCTTCTCTCCATGCTATCACCAACATCGAGGGGGTTGAATATCTATTCATGCAAGATATATTGGAGATTTTGGAGATAAAAGAAGAAGAACTATATTGTATCATGGTGCGTGATACTCTAGATGATTTTATAGATTTTGATATATAGGATGCCCCACCATATGTAGATGAAGTAGCTCGATATGATGACATGTTTGCCATTGTGAGCATCCAAAAGCAAATTAAGGATGTGGTGCCAAAGTATGACATCTCTAACCATGACTTTGAGTGCTTGCAGGAAAGCCTTTTTGGTTCTCGACCTGACTACATGATACCTGTCCAAGAGAGAGATGAGGGTGGCCCAGTTTGTAGGAGTAGACTTGGACACTCCTTTACAATGATAGATAGATGGTGCGGAGAAGGTAATGTTTTAAGTTTTCAGTGCAACTTCACCCATAGGGCCTCCAAGGGGCATAAGGACCCATAACATGAAAGATTCAGGTCCCGAGATGACACGAGCCTACAGATAAGGCTCCTGCAGGGGTCTCGATATCCCGATCAAATTTCATGTTGTGGGTCCTTATGCCCTGGAGGCCCTATGGGTGAAGTTGCATGTAAAACTAAAGTATATATCTTTAATACCCCATGAATAGTGAGTCTGATACTAAACTTATGTGACACAAGACATTATCTATATAGATGAGTTTTCATCTAGGCAAGGTGGCCAATCTGGTGGCAGATCTGGTGGCCAAGGAAAGGTGCATGACTCTGCATTGAAAGAGTACATTGGCCAGCTTGTCAATGATATAATAGTGTTTCATAAGACATGTTCTCTAGCTTTCATTGAGAAATTCCTGAAGCTGAGGGCATTGACAAAGGCTGGCCCCTTCAAGATCATCCCGACCAACTCTAGCTTGGAGAAAGTAGTAGTGCTTCGATGTTCAAAGCTACTCTACTTGTTCATAAGTACTAGGTTTGGCCCACTTTTCTCCATGGTGGCCGGTGGTATGGTTGCTAGAATTGAAGACCCCACTATCATTAGGCACGAACTTCTGGGGCAAAGTAATAAATAAATAAGATAATAAGCAAATAAGATACGTAAAAAAATTTGTATTCATATTCATAACAATTTACAGAGGATTCGATACAAGAAAGATTTTACAAAATCATTTTAAAAGCTAGATTCCATAGATGTTTCACTGGTAGACCCCTATTGTTGTTGTTGCTCTCTACCCCAGGACTGTCCCTCGATCACCAAAAGAATCTCACTATCCGTAGATCTCTGTCAACACTGATGATGGTGACCCTCCTTGCATGCACTGCTACATAGACCGAGTATCTGAATAAGTCAATGAGAAAGGCTTTAGTAGCTTCCTATAGTGCAAGGATGGCTTGGGTAGTCCACCGATCAGGTCGATCCACACTTGAACTATCGGAGAAGTGCCTCTTGCTATTTCTAATTATTATGTTCTCCATTGTCTCTTGCACCACCTTTTGAAATGTAGCCTTTGGTATCCAGAGATGCGTGGTCTTGTGATAATGGCAGATCCCTCGAAGGGCTTTCTTGGCTTTTATCGACTCTTTCGATGGTGGTGTGTGGTAGTGGTGGTGGAGCAGGGGAGGTTGCCTCTGCACGAGAGTTCTTAGGGGGAATCTCCAAGCTGCTTGCTTGGTGTGTGCCATATCTTCCACGAGTAAGAACTTGGGTAAAATGAGGTGAAACTTTCAACTTATAGCCAAAAATTTTAAAATTTTCATAATCTTGAATTAACATATCCATATTTTAGAAAAAATATGACCAGTGATTAGATTGACTTGAAATTTTACTTGTGGACTCTTTTAGGACACATCAACCACCCAAAAAAATGCCCCATCAAAAGCCTCTAGGATATCTGGTCAGAGGCTCACGTGTGGGGCCTTGAATCTAGGAAATTACGACTCCATGCCCGAGCCTTCGGCTACGCTAGGTGTCCCAAAGGCTTCTGATGGGGCCAATTTTTTTTAGTTTTCATGAGTTCTTATGATGCCGACATATGGGTGAAGTTTCACTAGATCTTGATTTATAAAATTGATGATTGAATCTTTTTTTTGGAAAATGCATTAACTGGATTATACTTCATTGAGACAAAAAAAATTCACCGAGTGTGCATACTTGCATATTAAATGTATTCTCGACCAAACTACATGCGACATTGAAAACTTAAAAATTCATAAAATACAAATCATGGGAAAAATGGAATATCATATAGTATTGCCAAACCATAAAATATTGTAAATATATAGTTCATCGGCCTAAGTACAACTGTTCACCAACGTATGTGTGATTGCACATATAATTTATCCTCAACGAAACTACTTACAAATTTGGAAACTTAAAAATTCACACAATGCAAGTCATATGTAAAATAGAATATCACATATTGGATATAGCATTACGAAACCACAAAATACACGATAGATAGTACATCACACCAAATATAACTAGAGCTAGGCAAAATTTAGCTCTGTTTTGAAGGGCACTGCAATTAAATATTTGAAGGTCTACTGGAAGGATAACCAAAAAACTAATCTCTATAAAATCTACAACCAGACCTAAACATAGATCCATTTACAAGGTAGCTTCTCAAAGCATGTTGTTGACATTAAGATTAAATGCATCCTTGTTGTTGTGAATCTTATGAACAAGAATCAAATCTAGGGGCTTAATAGTGATACGTGGAGCATGCATGGCTAGAAGTTGACCATCACTCATGAGATTAATCAATTAGCTTTTAGCTACCTCTTGGAGATTAAGCAAGGCTTGGCTTGACCATCGCCCCATATTCCTTGCGTTGTTCCTCGGAAAAGAACTTGTGATGATGCCATGATTGTAGATCTTGTAGTATTTCTTGCACCGACCTAGAGAATGGTGCCTAAGGAATAATTAAGTTGGCAATCTTCCAAAATTCCTTATTTCACATAGAGCAGTTGTGCATGGTCTCCATCTTTTCTTCTTATGTGTTATTGGAGGGCGTGTATTACCAATTGGAGCAGTATGGAAGCTGGAGCAACTAAAGCACGTGGACCACCATTTCTGGACAATGGTGGACCATTATTCTCGATAGACAAGCCATCATTATTGACCACACTAGGGCCACCATTGTTGGCCACAATAGCATTGTGTTGAGCTCTTGCTCTTGCCTACGCCTTCTTGGTAGGAAGCTTGGAACATGCCATGGTTGTGATGACGTAGGATAGAAAGTGGAGTGTAGAGCGAGGAGTAATGGGAAAAATGAAAGAAGAGACTTGACTTAAATACGAAAATTTTAAACTTACTGTAGTATGAATGAAATTTAAAATTACTTTAGTATAAATGAACTTTCAAACTTAGTGTAGCATAAATGAACTTCTCTCTCTCTCTCTCTCTCTCTCTCTCTCTCTCATCCCTCCCTCTCTTTGTCTCTTGCCACCCCCCTCATGCCCCTCTCTCTCTAGGCTAGTGAATCTTCCAAGGTTTGGAGTTTTGAAATCTTTGTCTTAGGATTTCAAAATCTAATTTTATAATTTAAATTTATTTTTTTGAAAGTTCCAATAATATATTGTATCTATAGTGAAATAAAGGACTCAAGTAGAGATAACCTTAAACTTCACTCTCTAAGATAGGCATTGTTATATTGTCCCTTCTTCCAAGAAGTGTGGTTTAAGTTTAATAGACCCAAAAGATAGAACAATCTTTATTTTTTATTTCTACTTGGCCCCCATGCAATCCAACTTCAGAGAGGACTTATTCTACCTTCTTGCATGTAGCATCAACTTCTTCTGACACAGGCTGCATCTTGTATGCAAAGCATATATATTCATATACTAGCTTCTCAATTATTCTAACCAAAAAATGCAATGTGCAAAAGTGAAAACTTGTCAATGATATTTCCAAAATAGGGCACAAGTTTGGATCCACTAGGACTAGCACTCCATTTCTCATGATTTTCTGATCATGTGTTGGAGCACCTTGTTGTCCTATCTTGGCAAGCCATTCTTTCTTTCCATCTTTCCCTTTCTTCCTAGTTTACATACAATATATACATGAAAATTTTGCATTTATTGCATTCGATAAACTAAACATACACTTCATTGTTTTTAAATCACCTACAAGATGCCATTTAACTTGATAGTCCCCAAATCCTTCAACATGTAAAGTTGCTCCATTATGTTGATGTTGAATAACACTAAGTATATTAATGAGGTTTAAAAAAACTTTAAGTACTTCATGATTTGCTACTTCAAATGCTACAAGCCGCCATATTTCATTCTCTAATTGTCCCTTAATAATCTCACTCTCATCAAGTTTGAGGACATTGCCTCTACATTCTTCCAAAGATATATAGAACTTTGACCATAGCCACCTGCACCCCTACACATATCCAATACAAAGTTGTTGGATGCATTCAATACAAAGGTAACTTCTTTGGAACCATAATTTAGTACTTATGTATGTTCTAGATGTGTAGGCTCACTAATAAGTTCTAAAACTTTCTCATTTAGTTGTTTTTAAGCCTTCTTCACATGAAATAGTTTTGGCAGAGGTACTACTTGCTTAGTTTTGAAGACCTGCTTAAAACATGTATCCAATTGTTGATAGAGCATACTGTATGACTAAGAACTTAGTTCCACCTTGACAAATGCATTTTTTACCATATCCTTGGTAAGGACTTTAACAATATTGTCATTGTCTGCATGAGGAAACATATTTCTCATTGTAGCAGATTGAGCATATATCCATCTATGATATTGTCCACTTTCTTTGGTTAATTGGTGAATTGGTTTAACTAATCATATGCACTAACGTGCTTCTTTGGTTTTTAAAGTGGGCCCAATCTCCAAAGTATTTATGAGCTTCTTCTTTAAGTTTTTGTTCTCCTTCTCCAACTTCATAATTTTAGAATGTAACTCAATATTCTATACCTGTGTAGCTTGGATAGCATCTTCAATGACAGACATTGCTTGTTGTAGGCTCTAATTCTCCCTATCCTTCTTAGCCAACAATCTATCTTTTTCCATCAAAGATTGCACACACCCTTGTAATCTTATTTGCATATTTATTAAGGTTTGATGAACCCCTACTGATCCCTTGTGTCACAAGTCTACATGTGTATCCATACAATCCTTCATTGCCTTCACAAACAAAATTTACAAATGATGCAAGCCCATTAATTTGTGGTGGCCTTTGAGTTAGTGGATCAGGTGGATAAATGCACCCATCAACCCAAAGATCCACATTTTTTTCCCTGCATTTCTTTCTTGTTGCCTCATGTATCTTATTGCATCATCCCTTTCCACAGTTCTTTTAAACAATGGTGCATATTCATCCTCCAATTGGAAGTAAATATCTCTCTTTCTCTTGGTACATCTACATCTCCGTTCTGCAAAGAAAAATGTATGTCAATTTTAATTAGGATTAACATTTAAATTACATTAATTATATCCCTTTGATTCACTATATTTGTATTCTTTTTTACCCAATTGGATCTTGACTCTTTCACTTGATTTCAGTCATGATAGACCCTAATCAACCCTTAGTTAGCCTCTAATCTTATCTTGGAATCAACTTCTTATTAGGCTCTAATATTATCTTTTGTTCTATCCAAAATATATGTGCGCTCTCTCTCTCTCTCTCTCTTTCACACACACACACACACACACACACACAGAAAAAGAATTGGTCAAAGATTATTAAATACATTTATACAAAAGCTTGGATAGTGAAGAACAATAATATCATCTTATCTTCTGCCCAAATGTACTTTCTCTGTCACTCTGTCACTTATTTTCTTAGTTCATCTCACACAGTCAGATACTCTCTCTCTCTCTCTCTCTCTCTCTCTCTCTACATGAATTGTTGCTTAAGGATTAAACAACAATTGTGAAGAATAATAACATTACACAAAGATAAAAATAAAGATACCTACATTATCACTTGATTGCTTGTAGTATAGACTGTTGAAGAGAGAGATTGCTTGTAGTAATGTAGAGAGTGTTGTAGATGGAGATTATTTGATTTTAGCAAATGGCATCAAAACAACTCCTCAATGCTACTTCAGAAGATTTCGTATGCAAGAAACCATATTCTGGAGGGAAAGAGAAAAATACACAATTTTTGGATAAAACTAGAGGTTTTAGAGGGAAGGAAAAAATGCCTAGAAATGGGCATATACTTGTCCAACAGAGATAAACTTTTAAAAGGAAATTCTCGAGTCAAAAAGGTGTCTTTGGGTTAAAAAATTATATTAAAATATGATGTGTATGTCAACTCATACCGTTGTTTAACTTCCGTCCTTTTAAGAAGCGGAGATGAGAATGATTCTAATATATTTAATGTTGACAAGTCATGAGGATATTAAAGAGTTGTCTGTCAATGATTGGGTCAGTTTTTTGAGAAAATAGAATTGTATTTATTAAGTTGTGAGTATTTTGAGAAAAAGTGACCTTATCTTATAGTTTGGGGATAAAATAATAGGTGAATTCTATTAAAAATATAAATACGAGATTTTCTTGATTGTAGAAGATATCTTATTATAACATTATTTTGGAATCTCTTTTTAGAGAGAGAGAGAGAGAGGTGAGAGAAACCCCTTAAGGGGCAAAAAAGAGAGCCCATATTTCTCCTAATGTAAACTTCTAGCTTAGAATTTAGAAAGTGAGGCAATTTTTAATCTAAATAAAAGAAATCATATAGGATTGACAAATACTTCCAATGAGACTCATAAAGATATAAAACTTTAAAAGTGTTATTTTTATACTAATAATAATAGAGTTTTCTCAATAATAAGATAGCGAAAGCATAGAATAAAATATAGTTCAACGATGTTAATGAAAAAAAAATAGTTTGACTAAAGCAAGGTAAATCATGAAGTACAAAATTATCAAAGCTCAACCTTGTTGAAATAAATATCCATGGATAATATATTCATCAAATGTAGTGCAACATTTTCTGTAATATTTCCGCTTGAAATATTAAAGAGCTTTGACCATCGCATGCCCGCGCAAAAACTTGTGCAAAGTTATCTCCCACACTGTTAGCTAAATCCTTACCCCGCACGCACAATAATGAGTCCATCCACATTGTGCAATTGAGGCCGGGGTTTAAGACCGCAAAGCCGTGTGAGAACACCCTTTTTGAAGGGGAAATTGGATAATGGGTAAGATTAAGGCAAATTTTTTTATTAATTACCCCTCCCCTCAGTCGATGCATGGCAGGGGGAGAGGGAGTGTGTGGAGGTGTGAGTTAGGTGGAGAGACGAAGTGTGATGTGTGGGATGCATGAGGGGGGAGGCATGCACCCGCCACGTATGTGGCCACCTCTCACCCCCCTTAGCACTATATAACCTCCCCCTTAGCCTTGGGGGAGGCACGAAGGAAGGAAGGAAGGAAAAGAAAAAAAGGCTGCGGTGCTACCTGTGGAACGCTGCCTCCTGTGAAGGACGCCGCCACCATACGCCGCCTGCTGCCACCGTTGCAACCGCGTTGCTGCCGCCCTCAGCTCCACGATCTCCATCATCATCTCCATCCCCATCAGTCGTTGCCTTCACCCCTCCCTTCCAATTCATTCCCCTCCCACATCATTCTGTACACAGAAGCCTCTTAGAAGCTTCTTTGGAAGCTTCTTAGGATAAGGCCCCTATAAGCCTTGTGCACACGGTTCTTTTCCCGCGGTCTGAAAACCCACACCCTATAAAGGGGTATTCCTACGTAAGGGAGAAGTAAACAGATTTTAAGGTCGTTGCCAAAGCTTGGAGGGAATTTAGAGATTGCGTCAAGGGCGAGGACAAACCCCGAAATCCAAATCCTCTACGTCTACGATGGCTCCAAAGCCAAAGTCGCAAGGCGCACACGCGGAGGTCTCTTCCCCGATCATACGTGTGGACATCCCTACGAGCCCACAAGCCCATGTTCTATGAGTTTAATTCCACGTAAAAGAAATGCATTAAGCACGATAAATTTCATGGGAAGAAAGCATTTACGCATGTTTCTAATTCACATAGCCTAGTTGAAATGCAATTGGGAAAGTGTCTACTCGAAAGATTTACTAGAATTAATGCATGACATGCAATCGGGTTACTTGCATTTTCCAAGTTGAAATTCCTAAGCGCATATTTCTTTGGGTTAAAAGATGAAATTGTGTAAATGCATCTTTGATTTGACCGCGGAAAGGACAAGCGTATATTGCATTTAGGCAATAACTTCCTTGTTGTGATTCTCATGCGAAAGTCGTTTACATCCATTAGGTGTTGTCCAAAGGACTGCATAGCATGAGAATGAAACCATATATTTGCATGCTGCATGTGAAGATGCTTGTTGAATGGATTAAACGTTGCATGTCACATATTCGTGATGCATGAACTTCATTTAACGAAGTTGTATCTAGAAAAGGTTGAATGTTACATATTCGTCATGTATAAACTTCGTTCATCGAAGTTGCATCTAGGAAAGGTTGCATGTCATACCTGAAATTCAATTGCATTAAAAAAAAGGTTGTAGGCGTAGTTCCTTGATGTAAATCCTTGTAGGTTTTATGCAAGTTATTCTCAAAATTGTCATTCATCATGACTTTAGCAAGAGAAGAAAAGGGTTATTGTAGACCTTATAGTACATAGAGGTAACGAATCACATATTTACACGTAATGTGATGTCTTGCAACTATTCACACCTTTAGAACCAGTTTAGCATATCTAAGAAGAGATCGCTTCTTGTAGCAAGACAAGTAGGCCAATTTGGTTAGATCACTTGTAAGGGTATAACCCTCAAGGGATTCGTATAAGCATAACTAGTTAGTATAACGAACACCTTAAAGTGCTAGCTAGGGTTTAGCATGTTAGAAATTCTGCCTAGTATTGCACTTGGGACACCAAGTCGAGACCTTCAAACCCAAAGGTCTTGTCCACATTCATGGGACGTTTGGGTAAATTGGATGCCCATACACTAACGATCTAGGGTTTTACCCTAAGGATCGATCGACCTAATACTAAACTCTGATTGCGTTTAGAATCCCTAGGACCAAGCGTGGTGACCTTGAAAGGATAGGGATTGGATTGGATAAGAAGACTCCCCAAACCCTACATCTTGACTAAGGAACGTCATTGATGGGAGATTGAACCCACAAGTTAGATGCGACTCCTATGCAACAAGATTGCAAAGTCGCATGGTTTTGTGTTAAATCACAAAGTAGAGTTGCCACTCCTTAGAACAAGGTTGGCAGGTTCTAGCGCAAGTTTAACTTGCAAGAGGATGAGTAGACATCCTGCTACATCACCCTTCTTGGACAGATATGCCAAGTTAAGGGAAGTTATGTATTGATTAGTAAGAAAAGGATCAATAAAGAGCGACATGGTTGCAAGGATTTACTGTCTTAACTTAAGAAACCTAAGGTGTTGGTTAAGTTGGGTTGGCAGGGTATGACCCTAACCTAAGGACCAAAGGGTAAACAAACAAACCCTTGGGGGATCTTGCCAAGTCGCAATTGATCCTGGATCGGATGCTGGACACATTCGGAGACAAGGATTCACTCCTTAGCAGTTGGCCAAATAAAACGACCACTGGATTGTTTGTGCTTGTATAAGTTAGGAGCACTGTTTGTATTGCTTTGCTCAATGAACTAAGGATGGAAAGATAATTAATGCTTCAGGTTGAAGGCCTGAAGGGAGAGACATCATCAGTTACCCCCGACTGTCTGCCTGACCCTAACCAAGGGGGTTGTTAGCCGCGCCGCGAACTGGATCGAACTCGCTGCGAGAGGTCTCTCCGTTGGGCGCTACTTGGAGCAGGAGGACGCTTGGGTGCCAGGGGGGCTCTGGTCCTAAATCCCTTGCCTTTCGGGTCCTTCACAAGAGGCCAACGTGACTCGGGATTGGATCTCGAGGCCCGCATACTAGTCTATGTGCGGAATCTTGGATTAGTAATCCCTGTGGATTGCTGGATTGCCTTCGGGCGGATTATGGATTGCCTTTGGGCGGATTATGGATTAGCCTACGGGATGGATTATATGATGTATTCCAAAGATAAATAAGATGAATTGATGTAAAGGAACTTGTTTGACACTGCTTTTCTATGTCAAGTGCTAAGATTACGTGAAGGAACCAGTGACTAATTGGCTAATTAAGGAAGTTGTTTTATGCATGTCCAACTAAACATGGTAGGTAATTAGACAACTAAAGCAAACCAAGGAAAGTGTGGTGGATGTGGCCATGGGTCCATCCTTCGGATGGGTGGTCCCGGTTGGCCGAGAACTTTTCTCAAATGAAATCGACATCAAGGAAGGATGACGTAGAATCTAGGGTATTAGAGTCCCGATTTATGTTGTTTTAGGGGAACGGAATGGAACTATGCCTTATGGGTAGAGAGATCGAGCTTTGCATCCCTCTCGTTTCCCATTTTCCTTGAACCAAGTGCAGCATGAATCCGCTTCGACCTTGACATTTCTGGGTAAAGTAGTTTGCCTGGGGTTCAATGCTAGCTGCCATTGTAGGAATTTGACCACTAGGAAACCCTGATTCAGGTCAGTCCTAAGTGGGAATGGTTGGAATGCTTCTGCTTCATGGCAAACTCGGGAAGACCTAGATCGCAAACCCTGTGACATTCTGTGGGAGTACTGGGCGACGCTTTCTAGACTCTCTTTCCGATGGGCTGCTAAGACGTGTCCTATGAGTGAACAAGTGGACACTTTACAGTTGGTATCAGAGCCAACCAACGAAGGATCTGTCTTATAAGAAAACTTAATAAGGTGAAGTAAAAGCAAATGTTGCTATTAAGAACATTTCCTTACCTACTTGTCAATGCTGACTTGCAGAGTTGGGAAGCATGGAACAGGTTCTTGGTGTTCCAGGTCATGTTTATGACCGCGATGCATGCCTCGGATTATCGACGGAGGATCGATATGATGAATATCCTAGACCGCATCTACAATCCATTGCCCCTGTACATGGAACAAAGATGGATGGGTGTTTCAGGGATCTATTACATAGCTGCCCACCGACTTGCGTACCTTCGAATCAACTTGAAGAGAATCAAGTGGATGGAGGACTTAAAGATCGTGAAGCTATTCATCTTTGTTGAGGCTCACGCAAACTCAACCCTACATGTCGGTGGTCGAAGGGTTAAGCAGAACAAGTATGTGTATGAGGAAGTGACTCGAGTAATCCGTGCCGACAAGATCAAGGTGTTGGGACGTTATGAAAAGAACGGGTATCAAAGGAAAGGATACCCTAATCTTTCAATGACCTGTCGATTCTTGAAAATCCATGACTCCAATCCATACTATTACTCAGTTCCCGTAGCTGAATGTAACACAACCTTATTCTCCCCGAATCAATGTATCAGCTTGCTCTACCATCCTAAGAAATATTGTACTCCGAAAGGGCTATGCCCATATGAATGAAATAAGACTTCTTTTTATCATCAATGATTGTCTTGACTATGAGTATTGATAAAAAGATAAGTGATTAGGTCTCTTGGCTGAAAGCTGAATTGGGCATGAAATGTAATGTGAGAAACATTTTGGCGAGTTGTTAATGTTAAGAATCCCAATCTCTAGGCACAACCTCAGGTACAGATTCCTAGTACGACCCCTACACCAAGTATGACCGTGATTCAGAAGAAGAAGTTTCTTCTCAAGTAGATCAAGCCACCAGAATTTGACGACAAAGGAAGGACCATCCAAACTAATGTAGAGATCTGGATCGAGTCCATGGAAGATTACTTTGAAACGGCTGGTACTGCACCTGCTAACCAAGCGATGCTCGCCAAGCTAAAGCTCACCGGCGAAGCTAGACTTTGATGGAAGCAATGGTGCATAGACCAAGGGATCTCGGAAGGGTCCGTTACTTGGGAGAAGCTGAAAAGGGCTGTGCAAGGAAGATACTTACCGCCTGCATACCGCACGTAGAAGATGAACGAGTTCTGTGAGCTGAAATAGCTTGGTTTATCTCTTGACGCTTATTACTCAAAGTTTGTCTCTCTTCTAAAGTATGCGCCGCAAATGGATATGACACAACAGGTGTCGAAGTTTTGTGCCATATGAAACCCACCTGTAAATACCCGCCTCGAGTCAATGCGCCCAACAGATCTTCAGGACGCACTCATTCGAGCTGCGCCCATAATTTAGGAAGTGCAGACCAGGCCAAGAAATAACAAGACTTGGTCTTATAAGGATCAGAACAAAGGAGTGTATATGTCCCAGGCGAAGAGAGTTCAAGGTCAAAACCAAGGGCAAAGGAAGAAAGCGAGGACCAAAAATGTCAATAACTTTGTTCCTACCCAAGGTAATGGCTGCAACCTCCATTGCTTCCATTGCACGAGCCCGGTCATTTCAAAAGGCAATGTCCCAAGCTTGGCGTAGGACAACGTCAAGGACCATTCCAAGGAACTGCCCGTGGCCAAGGAGCCGCCACCCGGGGTAGAGAAAGAACCACTTGTGTTGCCAATAGAGAGATGTGTGAAGAAGAATACCCGACTATGGAAGCAGGCTTTGAGAGGGCAACAATCCATGCCTCACTTCACAAGAAAGGCCCGAATCGCCAGTTTTCGGTGATTCAGACACCATCGGACTATCAAGGTAAAGGCTTCAGAACCTTGACTGATTGTGGCAGTACACATTCCTTTATTTCACCAGCTTGTGCAAAAAGATTAGGAATAGCCACAAAAGATGCACCTATCTTGCTTGTGGAATTAGCAAATGGTCGTGAGGTCACTTGTACTAGGCAAACTGCTAAGGTGGAATTCTTGCTGGGAGGAAAGTTGACTTCGGTCAGATTTAGGATTATGAACCTAGGCATCCATGAGTGTTTGCTTGGAATGGATTGGATTAAACCTAATGATGCCCACATTCATTGTGTAAAGGGCCAAGTTTCCTTTTGAATCTCTGAAGGGAAATTGGTCACAACACAAGGAGAGGCTGGAAAGCCAAAAATTCAATTGGCCAAAGCATCTCGGATAATAAAGGGAGTTAGAAAGGGGCTACCTGTCTATTTGATTAAGCTTAATAAGCTAGATTAGAATCAGGAGCCTAGTGAAGAACTTTCATGGCTAAAGGAGTACGCAGACGTATTTCCTGAAGAGCTGATAGAACTTTCGCCTCAAAGGGAAGTTCATCATGAAATCAAGCTAGTGCCAGGAGCTGCACCAGTTACAAATAGGCCATATATAATGTCCATCCCAGAAGCAATTGAGTTGAATGAGTAACTCAAGCAACTGTTAGATCAGGGCTATATCCATCCCAACAGTTTGCCATGGGAGCTCTAGTGCTGTTCCAGAAGAAGAAGGATGGAACACTTCGACTATGTATCGATTACAGAGGCTTGAATCAATCAACCATTAAGAACAAATATCCTATTCCAAGAATAGATGAACTTCTTGACCGTCTTCAAGGTGCAAAGATCTTCTCCAAGATTGATCTCAAATCTAGATACTATCAGATAAGGATCAAGGAAGAGGATATTCCAAAGATGGCATTTAACACAAGATATGGACACCTTGAGTTCCTAGTCATGTCATTCGGGCTGACGAATGTAGCTGCCACCTTCAAAGGTTAATACATGATATCTTTAGGCCATATCTTGATGACTTCGTACTCGTCTTCTTCACAATACCCTAGTCTACTCCAAACAGGAAGAAGATCATGAACCCCAGCTTCGCATTGTCTTTGAGACAATGAGGGCACACAAGCTTTATGCCAAGAAGAAGAAGTGTGCATTCTTCAAGCGACAGATTGAGTATCTGGGATTTATTGTATCAGTGGAAGGAATCTCAGTAGACCCGACCAAAGTCAGAGATGTTTGGAATGGCCAACACCAACAACTGTGAAAGAAATACACAATTTTCTTGGATTGACAGGATGGTACAGGGTCTTTATCAAATACTATGCTTTGATTGCAGCGCCTCTGACAGATCTATTGAAGAAGCAAACATCGATTGTATGGTCAACTGCCGAACAATCTAGCTTTGATAGACTAAAGCAAAGTTTGGTATCAGCACCTATCCTAAAACTTTCGGCGGATCTTGGCAAGGAGTTTGAAGTAGTAACTAATGCTAGCACACTTGCCTTAGGATGTGTGCTTATGCAAGAGGGTCATCCTGTAGCATACTCTTCAAGGAAACTAAAGAGCCATGAGAAGAATTATGCTACCCATGATCTGGAGCTGTTAGCTATCATCCATGCTCTCAAGCTTTGGAGACACTACCTGCTGGGTAACAAGTTTACCCTAGTGACCAATCATAAAAGTCTCAAATGGATCTTTACCCAAAATGAGCTCAACATGAGGCAACGTCAGTGGATTAAAGTGCTGGAGGAGTATGATTTTGAAATCAAATACTGGCCTGGAAAGGAGAATGTAGTTGCCGATGCACTTAGTCATCACAAGGCATTTCTAAATTCTCTAATCTTGCAAGATTCATCAAGAGCTAGATCTCTAGCCACAAAGGTGTTGAGATGACAAGCTCAACACATGTGGACATTGATGATGGACCGCCTGGTTAGATGGGTCCACACATCTACACTTAGCACGTCGGTGGTCATTATGACTCACACATGGCCACTGACTCATTACTTATTATATTCAGGTTGTTACATCTATTTACAGCTGGCATAGTTATAGCGCCAGTCGACTAGTGTAGTCGGTTATGCATTGTTTGACTTAGTAGGCCACTTTCCTTAATGTTGTATCTTATCTATAACTTGTGTACATTGTAAAGTGTGTGGAAGAAGAAGAAGAAATCAGCAAGAAAACGTTTTGGCCTCCATCTCTGTTCTTGTCTCTTGAGTGAGCTTCTCCTTGTGCATTCTGTGTGTGTTCGGCACATCATCTTGAGCAACTCCCCCCACCACGCGATTCTTGACATGGTATCAGAGCCGCACCACTGAGAGAGACTGATTTCGAAGGCTGAAGCAAAGGAGAAGAAGCAAGGTTCGAGTAAGAAAGCCACGGGTAAGAAGCTCTCCCATCCTTCCACTCTTTCTCTTGGATAGTGCCTGTGGAGGCACCGGAAGCAGGGTCGAGTACAGAGGCCGAGTATAGAGGTGCTGCTGTTGCAGCATGTGAGGTAGTATGGCTACAAAAGTTATTGGCTGATTTGGATGTGCAGGTGGAAGGTCCAGTTGTCATTTATTGTGACAACATGAGCAGTATATAGTTGGCTAGGAACCCTATGTTCCATGCCATGACAAAACATATTGAGGTACACTACCACTTTGTGAGAGAGAAGGTACTAGCAGGTGAGATTGACTTGGTGTATGTCAGCACCACACAGGATCAGATAGCTGACATCTTCACGAAGGCATTGGGTACAGAGAAGCTTCAAAAGTTTCGAAGCTTATTTGGAGTCGCAGAGATGTAGTTGAGCTTGAGGGGGAGTGTTGAGATGACAAGCTCAACACATGTGGACATTGATGATGGACCGCGTGGTTAGATGGGTCCACATGTCTACACTTAGCACGTCGGTGGTCATTATGACTCACACATGGCCACTGACTCATTACTTATTATATTCAGGTTGTTACACCTATTTACAGCTAGCATAGTTATAGTGCCAGTCGACTAGTGTAGTCGGTTATGCATTGTTTGACTTAGTAGGCTACTTTCCTTTATGTTGTATCTTATCTATACTTTGTGTACATTGTAAAGTGTGTGGAAGAAGAAGAAGAAATCAGCAAGAAAAAGTTTTGGCCTCCATCTCTCTTCTTGTCTCTTGAGTGAGCTTCTCCTTGTGCATTCTGTGTGTGTTCAGCGCAGCATCTTGAGCAACCCCCCCACCACACGATTCTTGACAAAAGGTATCCATGCCAAACAACCCAATTCTTGAGCTAGCTAGAGAAGAAGCATGCCATGATCCAGCCTATCAAAAGATACTAAGGGAGATCCCTATCAAGGATCAAGACCCGAAGCTTCAGACTAAGTATCAAGAATTCTCTATCAATAGTAGACTTCTCTACTATAGAACGAGATTATGTATACCAGCAAGCCAGTCACTCAAGCAAAAGATACTTTGGGAATCTCATGATTCCTCTTTTTCAGGACATCCTGGCTATGCTAAGACCCTCAATGCAATCAGAAAGAGCTACTATTGGGAGAGGCTTAAAGGTGGCGTTCTCAAATATGTCACTAAATGTTTGTCTTGTCAATGTATTAAGGCCGAACATGTCAAAATGCCAGGAAAGTTGCAACCACTTGACATTCCCCGAATGAAATGGGAATTCATCAGTATGGACTTTGTTGTTGGCCTACCCCAAGTTCAGGGAGGATACAACTCCATCATGGTTGTGGTGGATAGGCTCACCAAGGTTGCAAACCTTACCTTGTTAGGACAAACTATAAAGCCTCAGACATTGCAAGGTTGTTCATCAAGGAGATATTCAAACTGCATGGGTTACCGAGAAGAATCATTAGTGATCGTGATTCTCTCTTCACATCACACTTTTGGAGAGCTATCTTCGAAGCCATTGGGACTCAACTCTGTTTTAGTATAGCTTACCATCCTCAAACCGATGGTTAAACGGAGCGAGTCAACCAAGTCATCGAGGATATCCTAAGAGCACACTACTACCGTGAACCAAAAAAGTGGATTCAATACTTGCCACTAGTTGAGTTTGCCTACAATGCTTCCTACCAACAAAGCATTCAGATGACCCCTTTTCAAGCATTGTATGGGCACGACTGTCAAAGTCCTTTAAACTTCTCGGATCCAATCTTGAGGGTTGAAGCTTCAAAGCAGATGCTGGAAGATATGGACGACCAAATGAAGTCAACAAGATAGGACATCCAAGCCGCCAAGGATAGACAGAAGGCATATGCGGATTTGAAACGTCAAGATAGATCCTTCACTGAAGGAGACATGGTCTTCATTCATGTATGCCCAAAGAAGAGTTCCCTATCCTTAGGTGAATGCCTAGGATCCTCAAGTGCCTAGGATCCAATGCTTATAGACTACAACTCCCTGAGAAATTAAAGGTTCATAATGTATTTCATATCAGCCTACTGAAGAAGTATGTACCTAATCCCGGTCATGTGCTTGATGGTCAACAAGTTGTAATGCCTAGCCAAGGAGTTCTTGAGCTACGGCCTGACAGGATCTTAAATGTTAGGGAAAGACAATTGAGATCTAGAACCTTGACAGAATGCCTCGTCCAGTGGAAAGATTATCCCGAGGAGGATGCCACTTAGATGGATGAAAGCACTCTCAACCAACAATACCCCCCAGTTCTTCTCGAGATGAGGACATCTCGATTCTTCTAAAGGGGAGAGAATGTAATATTTTCGCTCAAAATATTAAAGAGCTTTGATCACCGCATGCCCATGCAAAAACCTGTGCAAAGTTATCTCCCACATTGTAAATATTGGCAGCTAAATCCTCACCCCGCATGCACAATAATGAGTCCATCCGCATTGTGCAATTGAGGTCGAGGTTTAAGACTGCAAAGCCACATGAGAACACCCTTTTTGAAGGGAAAATTGGATAATGGGTAAGATTAAGGAATTTTTTTAAATTAATTACCCCTCCCCTCAGTCGATGCATGGCAGGGGGAGAGGGAGTGTGTGGAGGTGTGAGTTAGGTGGAGAGACGAAGTGTGGTGTGTGGGATGCATGAGGGAGGAGGCATGCACCAGCCACGTATGTGGCCACCTCCCCCCCCTTAGCACTATATAACCTCCCCCTTAGCCTTGGGGGGAGGCACGAAGGAAGGAAGGAAGGAAAAGAAAAAAAGGTTGTCGTGTTGTCTATGGAACACCGCCTGTGCTGTGAAGGACGCCGCCACCATACGCCGCCTGCTGCAGCCGTTGCAGTCGCATTGCTGCCACCCTTAACTCCATGATCTTCATCATCATCTCCATCCCCATCAGTTGTCGCCTTCACCCCTCCCTTCCAATCATTCCCCTCCCACGTCATCCTGAAGGTTTATTATATACAAAGAAAAATGCTTAAGTGTCTCAAGCTTGCCATCCAGTGATACTAGGCATTTCATGAAATTCATCTAGGTTTTTTTAGGTATAGGACGAAGGGGGTAGATTGGCGGCTAAAAGTAGTAATCAATGTTGATGGTAGTAGTGTGGTGATGAAAGATGACGGTCTAGTCAAAGTTAGCAGCAGAAGGACTTCAAGGCAATGCGGGTAGCAAAGGTTATAAAAGAAGCAAAAAGGAAGTGATGAGGGTTACACGTGATTGTTGTTGTTACATTTGAGACTTGACACGTTGACATGAGATGAGGGTTGTATCCTTGGCATGAGTATAGACATAGTTTATCCTCATATATGCAACTCCATATATTTACATTTAGCTTCATTGTAGCACTGTGATGGCAGCCATGGTCATCTATCTTATGCCTTGTATTTTTTGAGTACACCTTAGGATGTATTCAGTGGTCTAAGTCTTATTTGTGCTTATTATCATCTCCTCAAGAGACCGTGATGCTTTGTATGAATGACATCAGTTGAGCTATTCAAATACATGAGCATTTCCTTTTCTATCTAGTATTGTCTATGTTTGTCTATTTAGGTAGACTTTCATTCAATATGTTGTGGACTGATATACTACAATGTTAGCATATCACTGTGTCATGTCTAAGTATGTTAGGACTCTACCATCCCATAGATTTGGTGTAGTCTGATTGCACCTAACGACCACAACTTGGACTTGGACTCAATTACAAGGCAACCACAAAGTAAAGCAAAGCAAGAATGAAAGTGTGGTTTCTTTTTTTGTTGGAACTATCAACCCTTTAATTGCTCTCCTATCCACTTATAATGTGTAAAATATTGAGGATGCATGCTAAGGTGGATCACTGATGAGAAAATAGACAATCATAATGAGTCATAAATAATGACAAAAAAGAATAACTAATATTATCCAAGCATAATGCAAGTATAACTAAATGATAATGACTGATAAAATGAGTGTGGGGATGAGTGCCTTTTATAGGCTTACAGTAGGTGGTATTGGTAGGTGAAAAAAGATGGAAAGGGACCATGGTATTCACCAACTGTGGTTTTGATAAACCATGCATACATGACCTAGTCTAAGGCTTTATTTGCAATGTGATTCTTTGCCTTGTTGTTCCTTACAAAGAGGCTATAGTGGATGTGATTGTACATTTCTCAACACCCCTCCTCAATCACAATTGAGAAAGACATTGAGTATATAGAGGCTATCATGAGTAGAACCTTGCTAAGTGTAGGCATGGAAAGAAACAACCATACAAAGCTATAGACTATCACAAGGCCTCATTAAGTGTGTAGAGGCTGTAGTGTGCAAAGGTTACATGAGGAGTACAAATGCTTATGGTAAGAACATTAGGAAAGTACACATTTAAAACTTTCAAAAGTCTATAAAAAAAAGAGCTACAAAAGAGGGACTGGTGAGTCCCATCCTTTTGTTCTTAGGTGTCTACTTCTACTTCTTCTTCTTCTTCTCCATTGTTGTCTTCATCTTCTTTGACTGTTGCAAGATATACTCTTTGAGATCTTTTCTTAGCATGGCAAAAATTCTCAATATGCCCAGTTTTCTTACAAAAATCACAGACTATGCTCTTCTTCCCTTTCACACAGAGGAGTTGTTGGTCTCCTCTTGGGGTGCTTGTTTCTTCCTTGCTCTTGATTTTCTTTTCCTCTTCCAGGAGAAAGAATTTGATATCCACAAGCTTTAGCTTTGGCATGTTGATTAATGTGGTAGACACATTATCCAACTCAGGTGGAAGACTCTTGAGAAGCACTCCAATGCACATGTATTCATCCATCTTCAAGTTGTTTCCTGCAAGTTGTGTCAATAAGCTTTCCATATAATTCAAATTTGCAAGTGAGGTACTACTTTTCATTTCAAGCCAAAAAAATTCAATCACTAAGACATATTTGGAGGATTTTGAGTGATCTCCAAACATGGTTTCTAATCGATCCCATGTTGCTTGAGAAGTTTCACAATCATCAACATGATGAATGTAGCTGTCATCAAGTTTGAGCTTTGATAATAGCTTGAGCCTTATCATCATTTTTATCCCATATGACTGAGATTTCATCTTCCCTTGGTTTCTTCTCTTGACCACTTGTGATTGACCACAAGCCTTTCTTCATCAGTATCTGTTTGATCCTAGTTTGCCATGGATGGAATCCGACACCATTGAATTGGCATGAGGGTGAATCTTTTCCCATTTTGCTGGTAGGAGCAACAACAAATAATTGAGAATAGACCAGTAGAAGAGTTGAATTTGAGTGTGTCAAAGGACACAAGAAGATTAGTGTTAATCAACAC
This sequence comes from Lygodium microphyllum, assembly GCF_053477565.2. NCBI lineage: Eukaryota > Viridiplantae > Streptophyta > Polypodiopsida > Schizaeales > Lygodiaceae > Lygodium > Lygodium microphyllum. Next base: position 84,664,315 of record NC_141141.1, on the reverse strand, counting down.
TAGGGATTATCAAGAGATACTAAGTAGTTGAAGCACTTGATGTTGATCTTGATGTTGAACCTTCTTCTTTTTGATTTGAAGTGGTAGCTTTGTTGAGGATTGAGTGTTGTAGCAAATCAGAGAGTGAGGAAGTGAGAAAATGAAGTAAAATATGAGCTTGGAGATTAATGGCTATTGCTGCCCTTTAGGGTTTGCAGACAGGGGGCTGATATTTTTCCTGATTGCAGCTCATAGAGGTGGCCATTTGGAAAAACCTTTGAGAGGGAGAGAGCCTAGATATGGATCTTCAAAAGCCACATGAAGATTGTCATCATCTCGGCTTATTTCACTTGTGGAAGCAGTACAACCAAAAACGATGCAAGAAATGGCAACGACAGAGAAAAGACACAAGTTTGGAGAGGAGAGACACCAATGTCGGATTTTGAAGTGATGGGCAGAGTACTCTCAGTTAAGGAAGAGTTATTAAAGAGAAATTAAGAGTTAATAATGCTTGAGAAGAGAGATTCAAGCCCTCCAATGAAGGTGGCTGGCTATGGAGGTAGGTGAAAGATTCATGGGAAAGTGGAGGGAGCCATAAATTCAAATTGGAATGACCCAATTAGTGGCCTAATGGCTCGTTAGCTTGAAACCCGCTCTGATACCATGTAAAATATTGAGGATGCATGCTAAGGTGTGGATCATTGATGAGCAAATATACAATCATAATGAGGCATAAATAATGACAAAGAAGAACAATTGATATTATCCAAGCATAATGCAAGTACAACGGAATGATAACGACTGATAAAATGTGTAGCGATGAGTGCCTTTTTAGGCTTACAATAGGTGGTATTGGTAGGTGGAAAAAGGTGGAAAGGGACCATGGTATTCACCAACTATGGTTTTAATAAACCATGCATAGATGACCTAGTCTAAGGCTTTATTTGCAATGTGATTCTTTGCCTTGATGTTCCTTACGAAGAGGCTATATTGGATGTGATTGCAAATTTCTCAACATAATTCATAGTTTTAAAACCTTTACCACATCTCTAGAATATTTTCAATCGCATGTATGAAAATTTTCTATTTGTAATATGGAGCATTTTAATCTATCTAGGCTTGTTGGACATTCTAGTTTTGCCCACATATGTAGAAATTCAAATGAGAGTGAGCTCAAAAGTCGTACTTGAATAGTAACTCTTAGTGCTCTTGGTAGCTTCCTTCACACTTTTGATTTCCACTTACTAATATTTTTAGTAGTTGCTATTTTTAGCAATCTCTAAAACGGTAAACATGGATTTCGCCTTACAGATTCTTGTTTAGCAAGGGTTTTCTTACCATGACTCATTGCCCTCCATTTCCCAATTTGGTGTTGTAAGAATCCCCCTTTTTAAAAATAAATATTGTGTCATTTTTTGTGGTTGTTAGATACCCTCACAATGCCCCATATAAATAGAGCTTGAATCCACCAATCCATCCCTAGGAATTGAACTTGGCTTCTCATGTAATGCACATAGATGCCTTAATGGCTCCTCTCAATAAAGCTATCCCATGTTAAGGGACTAGACTTGCCTTACCCTTTTTAACTATTGCACATTTCTAAACCACATAGTCTCATGTAAATGACAAGGTGATTGATTGGTGTGGCTGATAGAAGAGCACCATCATCTCCTAAAATCTCTCTTTTGAATCTCATTACATGTGGCTCAATGCATAGTATTATGCAGCCATTGGGCTCTTAGAAGTTGAAAAACCATTGATTTTTAGAGATTTACTCCTTCATGAGTATGTAGGGATTGGATTAATTCCCTTGATACTCACATTGTACTTATCATGAAACTCTTTGATTTGTGAGGTAGAACTTTGAGAGCGGAATTTTGATGCCGAGAAGTGCTTAAAAATAGCTAAAAATTACGAATATCAAGGGAAAAATATTCAACGTCGAAGGCGGCGGCTCGATCTAGGACGATTTTAAGCGTCAAAGTGCTCTAAGGACACCCGTGCAACACTTGCGGATTTTTAGTAATTTTTCCGTGCACCTATGCAAGTGATGGAAGTTGCCCCTCAGTTCGTGGTCTCAAGATGGTCGCGCAGGATTTTTTCGGCCTCGAATCGGATGCCGGACACGAGAGATATGGCAAAACCCGGGAGGGTGCCCAAAAAAGGGCCAGAAATGAAAGGGTGGCCACTTGAGGAATGAAGGGGTGCCCTTCAAAGGGGGCACCCCCCCAAAAATCAAAAGGAAGAGGAGGAGGGCAGCGTGCAGTAGCCGCGCGAGAAAAAAATGCCCCCCCCCCGGATGAGTTTTTGGGCTGCAACTAAGCCATATCAATGGCAAGGCAAGGCTGATCCACTCCTTCTCCGCTCCGCATCACCTCCTCTCGTGCGTCAAATGGTAGACTATAGAGAGAGAGAGAGAATCACTCTTTCTCTCTCCTCCCTCTCTCTCTTCTAAGGGCAGATTCATGTGGTGAAGAAGAAGAAGAAGAATGGATGACGGATGCTTGTCCAATGAAGACCGGATTGCTCCGTGGTTCAAGAGGAATGAAGATTGCTGATTGTGGACTGTCATGGACATTAATGGTTGCTGGAAATCAGTCCCGAGATATGGCAAATAAAAACCCGCAACCCGCAAAGAACGGTAATTTCATGTTTACAAAGTAAATTGATATTTTATGCAATTTGCTTCATGAGTATTTGTTCCCATGGGATGATTATGCATTTTGTTGTTGTTTGCTATGATTTTGATCAGTTTATGCTCAGAAAATCAGAAAATCATAAGTGTTGTGAGGACTGAAATTAATGGTGTAAAGACCGTAAAACACGCGAAATAGGGGGAAATTGGGTGTTTTTGAGATATAAATGGAAAATATAATAAGACACACCAACTAAATTTTTGTTTTTGCTGCAAATGAACCTAAGGGCCATAGCCCACAACTCATTTTTTATTTTCAGTTATTTAATATTGCAAAAATATAAGAAAAATAGGAAAAATGAAAAAAAATAAGGGAAAAATGGATTTTGAGTGTCGAAAATTAAGGAAAAATAAGAACCATGTTTGTGAATGTTTGTGGGGTCTGAAGCATGAGGATTTGCCTCAGTTCAGCCCCAGATTTTTGTTCCAGTGTGGTTTTTTGTGCGTTTATACACAAAAAATGTGGAAAATAAACCCTAAACCGGTCAATAATGCACAACCTAAACGGGTGAGGGGGTAGAGTGTATAAAAGGTATTTAAATGCTGAATGAAATGATGAAAAGCTTGCTGGTTTTTTTGCATACCATTTAGGTTGTTCAATAATTAAAAATTAAGAACCTAGTAGCACGAGGTCTCCTTGGTGCTAGGTTCATGCAACGCCGCATACGAGCGATAGTCAAAATCATTGAAAGAAATGTTTTCCACATGTGCACAAATGTTGATTTTCTTAATTGTTTGAGCACGTGGACATTCACAATTTGCATGAAGCATAAAATGATAAAAGGTATCAGACAATACCTCTTGGATGCATAGCACCTGTATTCTCTAGATCGTGACCAACGTTGAGTGAGTAAGGTTGTCCAAGCTGTAGGCTAGGCGTTGGGTCTAAGGGGAAAGAAAGTGAGGTATGGTACATCCTGTTGAGATATCGAGCTCCACTCGTGATACGCCAGGGTGACCATTGTGCATTTATGTCACCGACGTGTTAGTTGCAGACGCGGTTGGTACACCGCCCCTGAATAATAGCTACACGATAGCTATCCTTATCTACTCTAGTTTGTGGCTCAGTTAGTATGCCACCTTAGTTAGTTGAGTTTGGTTTGAGACCCATATATACAGGGTTCTTCTATTTCTTTGTAAGAGAGTTCATTTGGCTTACACAAGTAAGAAGAGGAAAACTGTTTTCAGCCTCCACCCTTGTGTGTCTTCCCCCATTGTGCAAGCAAGAAAGCTTCAAGCGAGACTCCTTCCTTCTCTCCCACAATCTTGACATGGTATCAGAGCCTTGTTCGTGGTAAGGAGCTCAAGAAAGCAAGCCAAGCTCGCGGTGGTCTGGTAAGAGGAGCAGTGTTGCTTTCATTTCCTGTTTTGGGAGCAGATCTCTGCAGGTAGCACAGCCGGAAATTGCAGGAGTGCATTGTCTCAGGTTGAGACGCCCTTCGCGGTGAAGCAAGAGGGCAGTATATGCTGCGGGAGAGGGCTTTAGCCCTCGGCGACCTTGTTTTTTTTATTTGAGGCCATTTCGGGGCCTGTTTTGCAGACGGAAGTTTTCTGCACGCACTCAGGAAAAGGCTCAGTTTTATGCTGTGCGACCACTGTTCTACAGGTCGGTGAAAAGTTACTGTAGAAATTGCATCGTATGCTTGAGCGCAGAGACATTGGGAGTTTCAGAATCATCCTTGGTTCCTGTTTATGCAAAATCGTCACTAGGAAGCGACTGTGTGGTCAAATACCACTTTCGCCAGTTTTGGAGATTTGCCCTTGTGAGGGTGAAGCTGTGTTTTTTTGCAGTGACAGAATTTCTTGCAGTATTCTGTAATGGCGTCTGATTCTCTTTCACAGATTGTCACTGAAAAGCTTGACAAGAACAACTTCCAGGCATGGAAGTTTAGAATGACGAATTTCCTTATGGGAAAAGGATATTGGGAATTTGTTGCAGGAAATGAAGAAGAACCAGTTCTTCCTGATGTTCCCAATCAACAACAAATGCAGGCATTTAAAACATGGCATGAGAGAGCCAGGAAAGTTATGTATTGGCTGTCTATCAGTATTTCAGACTCTATGATTGTGCATATTCAGGATGCAAGTACGCCAAAGGAGGCATGGGATACTTTGTCAAAAATGTATAGCACAAATACGCAAGCCAGGAAAATGCAGCTCAAGCAAGAGTTGCATAATGTGCAAAGAGAAAGTATGAGCATCAACGACTACCACATGAAGGTGAAGAAGATTGCAGATGCACTTGCTTCCATTGGGTCGCCAGTGGAAGATGATGATTTAGTTTCCGTGACCTTGAATGGTCTAGGAAAGGATTATGCACAGTTTCGGACATCCATTTCAGTTCGTGAAAGATTTCCTGATTTTGAGGAGTTGATTGCTCTTCTAATTTCTGAGGAACAGAGAAATGGTGGTGCATCTTCTTCAGGAGGAACTTCAAAAGAAGCTGTCTTCTACTCAAATGCTGGAAGAGGTAGAGGCAGAGGTAGAGGAGGCCGATTTGGAGGCCGTGGCAGAAATCAAAATATGCAGCAAACTCAAGAAAACCAGTCCTATGGAGGAGGACGTGGTAACTCTAGAGGCAGGGGGAGCCAAAGAGGTCGTGGTGGATGGCAAAGAGGCCAAAATGCAAACAGTAATGTTGAATGCTACTATTGTGGTAAAATGGGTCATATGGCTAAAGACTGCTATAAAAAGCAGAATGACATCATGAATGGAAAACTGCAACAAGGAAATTATGCATCCTCTAGTAGACAGGGTGATGACAGAAATGAGCATCTGTTTATGGTGCAGCACATGAACAATTCTGTGACAAGTGCAGAAGAAAGCAACGATGTATGGTATGTTGACTCAGGTGCATCAAACCACATGACAGGTCATGCAGAATGGATGGAGGATGCAAGGAAAATGGAAAAACCAGGATTTGTGGAGACTGGTGATGATACTGCACATCCTATTGTGCAGATTGGAAAAATTCCCTTGTCTATGCAGGGTGGGAAAAAGAAATACCTGTCCGATGTATTTCATGTCCCGAATATTACCAAGAATCTGGTTTCAGTTGGTCAAATGGTTGAACAGGGCTTGCAGGTCAGATTTAATCCTCATGGATGCTTTGTTGAGGATATGAAAAATAAAGGTCGCTTGATAGCAAAAGGAAAGAAGAAGGGCAGAATGTTTACATTGGATGCAGACATGTCTGAATTGAGTGCAGCAATGTTTGCACATGGGACCGGTGTAGTTGCAGATATTGATATCTGGCATAAACGCATTGGTCATGTTAATGTACAGCGACTTAAATCAATGCAGGCCCAAAATATTGTTGCAGGATTGCCAAAATTCAAGGTTGCAGAAATGCATAAGGTATGTGAAGCCTGTCAGTTTGGAAAACAGGCAAGGAAACCATTTCCTAGACATGTTCAAGAGAGTGAGAAGCCATTGGAATTAATTCACTCTGATGTGTGGACAACTAAAGCTGCATCTCTTGGAGGCTGTCATTATTTTGTCAGTTTTATTGATGACTATAGCAGAAAAGTTTGGGTGTATTTTATGAAAAAGAAAAGTGAAGTTTTTGGGCATTTCAAAACTCTTAAAGCTATGGTTGAAAAAGAAACAGGCTTGCAGATAAAATGCCTAAGGTCAGATGGAGGGGGAGAGTACCTCTCAAATGAGTTTGCAAAGTTCTTGCAGGAGCATGGCATAAAGCAGCAATATTCATGCAGTTATACCCCACAACAAAATGGAATTGCAGAAAGGAAAAACAGGCATATTGGAGAGGTATCTCGTGCCATGCTCAATGAAAAAGACTTGCCAGATTTTTATTGGGCTGAAGCAGTTGCTACAGCAGTCTACATAATGAACAGGACTCCCACTGCAGCAATACATGGAATGACTCCAGAGGAGAGGTATACTGGTAGGAAACCAGATATTTCTCATTTGAAAATTTTTGGTTGCATTGCCTATGTACATGTGCCAGATGAGCTGAGATCCAAGTTGGATCCAAAAGCTGAGAAGTGCATCTTTATTGGTTACTCTCTGCAGCAAAAAGGGTATAGATGCTATAACCCTTCTACTCGTAAGTTTACAGTGAGCAGAGATGTTATTTTTGATGAGATGAGTAGCTGGTATAGACCAGTAAATGTGATTGATGATGAAGATGCACAAAATGGTAATGCTACACAGAATTCACAGCAGCAGTCACAAAATATTAGTGGACCTGGAGCGTCCTCTAGCAGTGGTTCACATTCTTCGCCATGGACAGGCAGATTGAGATCAGGAGAATCTTCTCAAAGCAATGCAGATAGTGGTATGCAGGTATCACGAAAAGGAAAAGAGAAGGTTGATCAGCCCATGTTTGATGTGAATGCAGGTCACTCTTATGTAGATGGTGAATCCAGTGGCTCAGAACAGAGCATTGATGATGAGTTGGGTATTCCTTCTATTGTTACACCTGGAGTAAGGAAGACCAGGGATGTTTTGAGAGCACCTGGGAGTGAACCTACTTTGCGCAGGTCTACAAGAGCTAGGTATCCTGTGGATAGGCTGAAATATGATGGATTTACAGCCATTCACTATGCATATATGGTCAAAGTGATACAGGAACCAGAACCCACATCTTTTGAGCAAGCCATGGGAAAAGAAAAATGGGAGAAAGCCATGGATGAAGAAATGGATGCCTTGGAAGCAAATGCTACATGGGAGTTAGTACCTTTGCCTAAAGGTAAGAATGCAATTGGCTGTAAGTGGGTTTATAAGGTGAAGCACAATGCTGATGGTTCTGTGAACAGATACAAGGCAAGATTAGTAGTCAAGGGGTATGCACAAACATATGGCATTGACTATGAAGAAACATTTAGTCCGGTTGCAAGGATGGCAACCGTAAGAGCAGTCATTGCTATGGCTGCATCAAAGGGATGGTCTTTACATCAGATGGATGTAAAGAATGCCTTCTTGCATGGTGATTTGCAAGAAGAGGTCTATATGGAGCAGCCACCAGGTTATGTGCATGCTGTTCATCCTGAGTTTGTTTGCAGGTTGAAGAAAGCCTTGTATGGCTTGAAGCAAGCACCTAGAGCATGGTCTGACAAGATAGGACAGTATCTTGTCACTATTGGCTTTCAGATTTCCAAGGCAGATTTCTCACTTTATGTGAGAAAAACAGAGAAAGGTATTATGCTGCTTGTCATTTATGTTGATGATTTGATTATGACAGGTGACAGTGATGAAGATATCCTTCATGTGAAAATGCTATTGAAGCAGAAGTTTGAGATGAAGGATTTGGGAGAGCTGCGTTATTTCTTGGGCATTGAGGTGATTAGATCACCAAGTGGGATACAGCTCTTGCAGAGGCAGTATGGATTGGACATGCTGTCCAAATATGGGATGACAGGCTGTAAGCCTATTTCAGTTCCTTTGGAGCAGAATGTGAAGCTGAGCACAGATACAGGTGAGCTTCTAGAAGACCCTACTATGTACAGACGCATAGTAGGAAGTTTGATTTATATGACTATTACCAGGCCAGATTTGAGCTATGCTGTTGGATTGGTAAGTCAGTTTATGCAGGCTCCAAGGAAACCACATTTGGATGCGGCTAGACGCATACTCAGGTATGTGAAGTCCACATTGCAGTATGGACTATTTTATGAGACTGGGATTCAGATACAGCTGCATGGATACACTGATGCTGATTGGGCTGGTAGTATTTCTGATAGACGATCTACCAGTGGATATGTGTTCTCTTTTGGGAGTGCTGCAGTCACTTGGAGCAGCAAGAAACAGCCTACAGTCGCCTTGTCGAGCACAGAGGCTGAGTACAGGGGTGCAGCAATGGCTGCATGTGAGGTAGCTTGGTTACATAAGCTACTTTATGATATGCATCAGTCTACAGATGGGCCAGTTGTCATTTATTGTGACAACATGAGTAGTATACACTTGGCAAATAACCCAGTCTATCATGCTAGAACAAAGCACATTGAGGTGCATTATCACTATGTGCGAGAGAGGGTTTTACTAGGTCTTATTGATCTAGTTTATGTCAGCACAGAGGATCAGGTAGCTGACATATTCACGAAGGCTTTGGGCGCAGAGAAGTTGCGCAAGTTCAGAGACCTGCTTGGTGTGCAGGAATTGGGATTGAGCTCGAGGGGGAGTGTTGAGATATCGAGCTCCACTCGTGATACGCCAGGGTGACCATTGTGCATTTATGTCACCGACGTGTTAGTTGCAGACGCGGTTGGTACACCGCCCCTGAATAATAGCTACACGATAGCTATCCTTATCTACTCTAGTTTGTGGCTCAGTTAGTATGCCACCTTAGTTAGTTGAGTTTGGTTTGAGACCCATATATACAGGGTTCTTCTATTTCTTTGTAAGAGAGTTCATTTGGCTTACACAAGTAAGAAGAGGAAAACTGTTTTCAGCCTCCACCCTTGTGTGTCTTCCCCCATTGTGCAAGCAAGAAAGCTTCAAGCGAGACTCCTTCCTTCTCTCCCACAATCTTGACACATCCTGGAATGAAATAATTGGTACCTTGAGAGAACTATGTGCGAAGTGTTATATATGTTTAGCGACGCATCGAGGGGCCAATCCCCAAGGTGTAGGAGAGTCGTAGTGAGGTAGCGGCAGTCAGCCGTGGGAGGACCTCCTATGTTTGTACTTCGTGCCATTTGGCAATGTGTTGGGACTCCCTCTAAGGAGTGTTAATCGGGTTAGAGTTGGACTACGAGATGTGATACAAACGCAAGATGTTAAGATGTTTAAGAAGGCAATGTATGATGTATGTGTCATCAACGCTCCTGGCCGTGAGGCCGTGGGGTTGTTGAGCGTATGATAGAGGTCCGGCTAGTGCATGAGCCAATGCCGGCCCGTTTTAGGTCCCATCAGTGGTGTGTCTGCCGAGATCCACTTATAAGTGGTGGTTTTTGGATCTAGGGTTTCTAGGGACCAAAAGGTAGTTGGTTTATGTCCTATGACAAGGACCGTCAAGTCGAAATCCAGAAAGCCGAACGTGCTGAGAGGGCTAGGCGGCGGTTAGAGATCGTAAGCCGTTATTCTCCTCAACGGAGTAGTCCACTACGTATACGAAGCAGTGGTCTTAGTCACCTAACTGCTCCACCTATTCCATTAGGGGCAGGAGGAAGCATAAGTTCTTCCTCTTCTCCACCAAGTTTACCCACTTCAAGTGGGGGTGTGAATTCGTCATTTCAAGCTCCTATTGCTAATCCGATTGTCACCATGGCACAGCCTATTGCGATTCCTGCAGGGACGCCAGATTTACCAGCCTTAGGAGTTCCCTTGCCCATTTTTAATGGGTTAGCGGAAGAGGATGCAGAATTTCACATTTGTGAATTTCAGAGGTTGATGTTCAATTATCGCATCCAGGACGAGGGACATCTCATGATGTTCTTCAATATGACATTAAAAGGAAGGGCTGCGGTTTGGTATCACATCATAGAGTCTGGAACCATAACCACCATTGATCAATTCTATGCAGCTTTCCGAGCGGAATATGCCCCTGAAAGAGGTGGCCAATATTGGTTGCGGGTCTTGAATGTAACACGTTAAGATCCTCACGAGAATGTAAAAGCATATGCTAAGAAGTTGAAGGAAGTATTCCGTAAGTTGCAAACTTACATTCCCATTCCACCAACTGCCCAATTGCAATACTTTTTGCATGGGTTGGATTTTAATATCCAAGTACAATTGAGCAATGTGGCCTTAGCAGATATAGATACCGCTATTACGCGGGCAGAGGGAGTAGAAGCACGATTACAAACGGCCTACTCCTCTCGAATGAATGTTAATGGGGATTGTGGGCGTATACATTATATTTTTACAGAGCGTCCAGGGGCCCTAATAACAAGCAAGTGTTGGAGTAGTAATCCGAGATCCTCGACGAAGAGTTACGATGAAGTTAGCTGCTTATCTCGGGGTAGGATTCACTAACAATATGGTGGAGTATAAAGCCTTGATTATGGGACTGCATATTGCCAAACAAGGTGGTATTCGTCGGTTGTTAGTAAAAGGGGATGCCCAGTTGATCCTGAATCAGCTAGATGGGACATACACAGTGCGGAATCCCATTCTATGTATGTATCATCGAACTGCTATGACCCTACTAGAGGAGTTTGAGAGAGTGTCTTTTCAGCTGATTCCAAGTTACTGGAATCAGTTTGTAGATTCATTGGCAAATCTTGCTTATGAGGAAGCCTCTTCTTTAATTGTGGTCCTAGTTTGGATATTGTGATCAATGATGAAACATGACCCGATCGCTTGTGGGGAATGTTATCAGAACATGCAATATATGGCAGATGATAGTTGATATGGGTGATGCAAAGAGTAGCCGAGACCAATCTACCGTTATTATCCTGGACCCATAGGTTAATTAGACAACATGTTATGCGGACGCCTCTTGCTATATATGCAGGAGGGATGGGTCATAACCTTTTGGATTTAGTTTAGGGCTACAAGCCTATTTTTCCTCCTTGGGAAGGAGCTTATTATTGTATATCTGTGCTCTTCCAGGGAAGGATGTGTAGGTGCTACTTTGTTTTATTTCGTTAGGCCAAGAGGGCCGATTAAGTTTTGTAGTGAAGTGCTTTATTTCATTAGGCCAAGAGGGCCAGTTGTCTGTTTAGTGCATGTATGGTTAACGGTTTCTTGTTTGAGTTCTGTGCTAGACAGGTTCGAAGAAGAGCTTGGAAGGAGCCTTTTGTTGCGTGGAAGCTTGTCGTGGCCCTATCCAGGTGATATCTTTCCTTTATGAGTACTGTAGCTTTTATGCTATATGTGTTTGTGTACTTGTTAAGGGGGGTTTTTCGTTTCTTGTTGGGGACTGACATCCAAGGCATGAAGTCCCGAGGTTTAGGTTCAGTATGTTTGAGGGAGGTTTGAGTAGTCGTTGCCTCCTGTAACGACATTGCCAGGCATCGAAAGACCTGTTTTAGAAGGGAGTCCTAGTGACCCTGTTCTGCTAGCCTGCTAGGCGGCTATTCTAGGAGTTCTTGTTAGTTGTGAGGCAGTTAGAGAAGCCTATCGAATGAAAAAAAAAAGATGATAAAGGCAAAGAAACCGTGAATATCTTAAAGATAATAAATATATACAAAGGTGTGTAAAAAGGGGTTCTAACCCCTATAAACAGAAAAGAAAGAAACGAAAAATTTATGAGCAATTGATCATTGCCTAGCGAGGGCTTGGTAGGTTCCTGGGGACGAGTCAGACCCGGAGCCGATGCCTTGTCTTCCTAGGGGTGGCATCTTGCTGGAAAAGAAGACATCAAGGAAGGTTGGAGCGAAAATAAAAGTGAGCGTTAGAAAAGGATTAAGTGTCACCTTGCGAGGGCTTGGTCGGTTCTTGGGTACCGAGACAGGACCTGAGGCCGATGCCCTGTTCTCCTTGGGTCACTACACTCAGCTCCCTCCTTTTTACATGCCCAAGTATGGAAAAATAAAAACCCTAAAAGAAGAAATGTGCTAAAAGCAAATACTTCTTGATCAGGCTATAGGAGTCCTCGCCTAGTAGGAGCTCCTAGTTATGTTGTCCTTAGTTAGGTAGGTAGTTCAGACCACCACTTAGGGCAACCTCTTTGACAGTTCTTTTTAGTTTGGCCGCAGCTTCGGACCTTTTATCAGATTATGCTAGGCCTACTCCTTGTGGATGTCATGCCTTGGTTCTGTCAGGGGGTAGGGTGAGCATTGTGCTGTATTTAATATGTATCTATTTTGTATCAGCTTGATGCTTCCTTTGGGTGTTTTGTGCAAATCTATTGTGGGATTCGACGGGCTGAGTCGCCCTATCCCGTGGTCGGCAATGAGAGCGGAATTTTGATGCCGAGAAGTGCTTAAAAATAGCTAAAAATTACGAATATCAAGGGAAAAATATTCAACGTCGAAGGCGGCAGCTCGATCTAGGACGATTTTAAGCGTCAAAGTGCTCTAAGGACACCCATGCAACACTTGCGAATTTTTAGTAATTTTTTCGTGCGCCTGTGAAAGTGGTGGAAGTTGCCCGTCAGTTAGTGGTCTCAAGACGGTCGCGCAGGATTTTTTTGGGCTCGAATCGGACGCCGGACACGGGAGATATGGCAAAACCCGGGAGGGTGCCCAAAAAAGGGCCAGAAATGAAAGGGTGGCCACTTGAGGAATGAGGGGTGCCCTTCAAAGGGGGCACCCCCCCAAAAATCAAAAGGAAGAGGAGGAGGGCAGCGTGCAGCAACCGCGCGAGAAAAAAACGCCCCCCCCATGGATGAGTTTTTGGGCTGCAAGTAAGCCATATCAATGGCAAGGCAAGGCTGATCCACTCCTTCTCCGCTCCGCATCACCTCCTCTCGCGCGTCAAATGGTGGACTATAGAGAGAGAGAGAGAATCACTCTTTCTCTCTCCTCCCTCTCTCTCTTCTAAGGGCAGATTCATGTGGTGAAGAAGAAGAAGAAGAATGGATGACGGATGCTTGTCCAATGAAGATCGGATTGCTCCCTGGTTCAAGAGGAATGAAGATTGCTGATTGTGGACTGTCATGGACATTAATGGTTGCTAGAAATCAGTCCCGAGACATGGCAAATAAAAACCTGCAACCCGCAAAGAACGGTAATTTCATTTTTATAAAGTAAATTGATGTTTTATGCAATTTGCTTCATGAGTATTTGTTCCCATGGGGTGATTATGCATTATGTTGTTGTTTGCTATGAGTTTGATCAGTTTATGCTCAGAAAATCAGAAAATCATAAGTGTTGTGACTGAAATTAATGGTGTACGTAAAATAAGGGGGAAATTGGGTGTTTTTGAGATATAAATGAAAAATATAATAAGACACACCAACTAAATTTGTGTTTTTACTGCAAATAAACCTAAGGGCCACAACCCACAACTCATTTTGTATTTTCAGTTATTTAATATTGCAAAAAATACAAGAAAAATAGGAAAATGAGGAAAAATAAGGGAAAAATAGATTTTGAGTGCCGAAAATTAAGAAAAAATAAGAACCATGTTTGTGAATGTTTTGGGGTCTGAAGCATAAGGATTTGCCTCAGTTTAGCCCCATATTTTTGTTCTAGTGTGGTTTTTTGTGCGTTTATACACAAAAAAAGTGGAAAATGAACCCTAAACCAGTCAATAATGCACAACCTAAACGGGTGAGGGGGTAGAGTGTATAAAAGGTGTTTAAATGCTAAATGAAATGATGAAAAGCTTGCTGGTTTTTTTGCATACCATTTAGGTTGGTGGATAATTAAAAATTAAGAACCTAGTAGCACGAGGTCTCCTCGGTGCTAGGTTCATGCAACGCCGCATACGAGCGATAGTCAAAATCATTGAAAGAAATGTTTTCCACATGTGCACAAATGCTGATTTTCTTAATTGTTTGAGCACGTGGACATTCACAATTTGCATGAAGCATAAAATGATAAAAGGTATCAAACAATACCTCCTGGATGCATAGCACCTGTATTCTCTAGATCGTGACCAACGTTGAGTGAGTAAGGTTGTCCAAGCTGTAGGCTAGGCATTGGGTCTAAGGGGAAAGAAAGTGAGGTATGGTACATCCTGGAACGAAATAATTGGTACCTTGAGAGAACTATGTGCGAAGTGTTATATATGTTTAGCGACGCATCGAGGGGCCAATCCCCAAGGTGTAGGAGAGTCGTAGTGAGGTAGCGGCAGTCAGCCGTGGGAGGACCTCCTATGTTTGTACTTCATGCCATTTGGCAATGTGTTGGGACTCCCTCTAAGGAGTGTTAATCGGGTTAGAGTTGGACTAAGAGATGTGATACAAACGCAAGATGTTAAGATGTTTAGGAAGGCAATGTATGATGTATGTGTCATCAACGCTCCTGGCCGCGAGGCCGTGGGGTTGTTGAGCGCATGATAGAGGTCCAGCTAGTGCATGAGCCAGTGCCGGCCCATTTTAGGTCCCATCAAACTTCATTTTGTTTAGGGTAATTAACACATGAAGTTTTTGGATGAGGCTATAGCCTAATCCAAAAATTTTAAGAGCCATTACGGGAGATTTGAACTTAAAAATGGGCCTTCTAAGGAATTCCATGTCACAATATTGCCTAAAAAAGGGGGGCATTGTACATTTTTTGCAAACAAGCTCGAAATTTGTTGGAGTTTGAGGATTTACATTCTACCCATCAAGCTCTTTCCTATCAAGTGCATTTTGGAGTTCAATTATTCCCTAATGAGCCATCGTGGGGCTATGTTGAAGAGCTTTATAGCTCTATCAAGAGAGGTAAACATAATAGATTGCTACCCATTGAAGAGGTTATGTATTGCTGGTTTGATTTGGACTTGTAGAAGCCATCATAGGTTGGATTGAGACATATGCATGTACATGGGTTGTTGAGAAATGACAAATGATGTATGCTCCAAGAAGAGCTGTCCTAAATCCCATATGCACAGTGAGGAGAGTGGAACAACTCAACTTCTATAAAGCATTGTACTTGACTATCACTTTCACAATTGTGAATACAATATCATGATGCTTGGTACTTTCACTTAGTATCTTTGTCATTGTCAGTGTCCTACACAAGGTTGTGTTTATGAGTCCAAGCTAATCTATCTTGGAACCTAATTCACTTGTGTAACAATTGCTCTACATTGTTTATGTTAACATGAATCTACCCTTCATCTTCCATCCTCCATAACTCCTGCCATGATCTCGATTTGCATTCTTAACATGGTATCAAAGCCCAGTCGGGCATGGCTTAGCTCCTCTCCATCTCTTCTTAGCTCAGTTTGAGTGATGGACCCCATCTCCAACCTCATTTGCATCTCTACCTTTAATGAAGCTTCCATGGCAGCCATAGTCAGCAACACCCTGCCACCTTGAAGCTCTCATATCTCTTTCCATAGGCCAAATCTCTCTTGACATGCAATTCTCTAGATCTTTGTGGGGCATTTGAAGCCCCCTAAGTGGGCAATCTCAGGCTGAAAGGGCTCCCCAAAATTCTCTCTCTATCTGCCACAATCTGTGAAACCCTAACTGTCATCTCTGTGGGCAGCCATAGCCAAAGCTTTAACTTTTGACATTTCTCACTGTTTCTTCTCACTAAAGCTATCAACAATGATTTTAATAACTAAATAACACTCTCTGATGTTCATTATAGTTCTGGAAGTGCCGAAGGAAGCTCAAAAGTCATCCACAAATTTTGTGAGAGAAAGCAGATCAAGTACCGACTAGTATCTATTAATACTCAACTAGTGTCAATTTGACATTGATCTTCTTGTGTCTCTTGACACATTAAAATAAAACCTTTTTGCTGGTTTATTGAAACTTATCAACATGGCAGAGCTTGAGAAAATAGCTAAATTCAATGGTGAAGGTTTTCATGCTTGGAAGGAGAAGATCATGTATCACCTTATGCGAAAGGACTTGTGGGACCTGTTTGAAGATGATGCAGATGGCAAGAAGGAAGACGATGAAGATGGGTTTGTTGAAGAAGACGAGCTCAAAAACAAAGAATGGAAGAAGATGAATAACAAGGCACTAGGCGTCATTTCCTGGAACTAAGTAATGATGTGCTACATCATATCTCTGGCATTAGAGATGCTAGAACTGCTTGGGAGAAACTTGATAGGATGTTTGGTACCCAAGCAAACAATTCAAAGGTAAAATTACTCATGTTGTTTTATAAACTAGATATCAAATACAGTGCTTCTATGACCACACACATTAACAAGTTCAAGAGCCTAAAAACCCATCTTGCAACTCTTAAAAAGAATATTGATGAAGATGAAGCAATAATTGTACTGTTTGCAAGTGTAAATAAGGATCCATATGAGAACCTTGTGTCCATCCTAAGTAATGTTCCCAGTCTCTCACTCAAAGACATTGAGCACTCACTACTTGATGGAGAAAGCAAGTTTATAAGCAAAGATGTAAAAGAAACCAGCTCAAGGGAAAATATCCTATACACCAAAGGAGCTACTGGACCAAAAGGAAGAGATCGAGGATTCAACTCCCACAATAAAAGTCGGATGACATGTCACTATTGTGGTAAGACTGCATGGCCATATTTCCAGTGAATTATTTTACAAGAAAAGAGCACAACATATGTAGAATGACCACCACCAAAGTCAATTCATGAATGAAGAAGAAGAAGAAGAAGAAGAAGAAGCAAAAGATGCTTCCATTACCATCAACAACTCTAATAGATTGTTCTAAGGAAATTTTTTCCCATAGTGGATCTCTATGTTTCCCTTAGTGGATTTGATTTGTAAAAACCTTGCCAAAGATGTAAAGTCTCAATCTTTAACTTGACTAGACTGCTTATGAGCTAGTCTCCTGAGCCATGTTATCATGTAGGGGGGGCAAAAGCTAGCAAGAGTAGGGACTCATCATTTGAGGGGGGTGTTGAGAAATGACAAATGATGTATGCTCCAAGAAGAGCTGTCATGAATCCCATATGCACAGTGAGGAGAGTGGAACAACTCGACTTCTTTAAAGCATTGTACTTGACTATCACTTTCACAATGGTGAATACAATATCATGATGCTTGGTACTTTCACTTAATATCTTTGTCATTGTCAGTGTCCTACACAAGATTGTGTTTATGAGTCCAAGCTAATCTATCTTGGAACCTAATTCACTTGTGTAATAGTTGCTCTACATTGTTTATGTTAACATGAATCTAGCCTTCATCTTCCATCCTTCATAACTCCTGCCATGCTCTAGATCTACATTCTTAACATGGTTTGCTTCTAGTGAACAGAGGAGAAGAGAAGATTTAATAAACTTGTCTATTGGAACCTACTTCACACTATAGAACAAGAGACTAGAAATTGCAAAACAGGTTCCAACACATCTATTTTCACATTGTGTAGTGATTAAGCTAGTTCATTAGGCAACCCCATTGGTAGCTTGAAAAAGACGGACATAACCTATTTAGTTTCTAGACATCCTTTTGAATGCAACAAAATTGTTAACATACTGGAATAAAAGTAGCATGATTTGGACAATGATTTGGCATAACAATGTGCACTTTTATTGACACAATTTTGCCTATTAGTTGCTCAAAGGTTCAACATTACTTTTGAAAATTATTCTTGGATGGTTAACATGCTTATTGACACCACTATTGGAAATGTATTTGCTAGCATATTGGACACTCCTTAGTAGTACTTCCACTTTATGAGATTTATATTTTACCCAAATGTTTATACATGAATGCTCCCATTGCTCTTTGATTTGAGTACTATTATGGTTGCTTTGGGCATCACATTACACATAGTGCAACTTCATGTCATGATGCTTTGAGCTATAGTTGCATGCTACTTTTGAATCCTCCCATGTATTTTGCATTTAGCGATAAGTTTGTGCCCATTAGATGCTCCTCAATAAAGCATCCATGCTTATTAAAACTCCCCTTTACATGCTACTTTACCATTTGTCCCATTGGTAAATGAGTTATTTGTTGATGGATAGTACACATTATATATCATTTAGACTCTTTTATTCACCATCATGCATAACTAAGGGAACCACAAGTGTATGTATAATGTCCTACTGAATACCATTCCTAATTCATGCATAGCGACATGATCTTGTAGTCATTTTATCAAATCATTCACCACTAGCAGTCATGTGCTTTGATGCTCCTAAGTCTATATACCACATAGGATTTCCATAAGCCTCTTCTTGGCACATCATCCTAAACATGGGACATAGCAAATAATTTGTCAAAGTGTCCTTGGTCCTATGGCTTGTAGAAGCATAATGTCCTTTTTCAAAAATCCTTATAATCTATTTAGTTTTTATGAAAGCCATTGGGAATATGTATACCTAAGACAAAAATGGTTATCCTCATCCCCGTTAGGCTCTGAAGGCATGTTAATAGTACCATGCATGCATACCTCTAGAACTATAATGAAGGAAACCCAAGAGAGAGAAGGAGAGAAGGGAGAGGTTGTAGAGAGGAGAGAGAATAGGGATAAGATGAGAGAATGTAGAGAAAGAAAGACTAGCAGAAGAGAGAGAAATATTGGAAAAGGGAGAGAAAGAGAAGGGAAGCCATGAAAGATGGAAGGAAGGGTAAAAGAGACTCGATTATTGATATAACCGATGCCCTAATTCGGTCTCTCGACATCTTAAATACCCCATTAGTGTAATCATCTATTCCCATGCTAACCTTGTATCCTACCCATCTATCCCTACTCTTTTACATTCCATCTTGACCCTGAAGGTTTTTGCCCTCAAAAACAAAAAGAGGACTTTGGTGGGTGTGGCTCTCATAGGGGGAGGGGGGTTGCAAAGTACTACTCTATTCAATATTTCAAAGGATAATATAGGTATGGGGAAGTACAATCACATGGGGAATTAGGGCATAGGAATGTGCACATGATGCATACAACATGTGCAAGTTGATAGTGTATGAGTTTGGCCACCAATTCTTGACAATTTGGGGCTAACAAACAGTGGACAACATACTATCTAGAATAGGCTTGTTAGAGAAAAACTGGTCATAACTTCCTATGGGCAGCTCTGATTGAGGCATGTGACATGCCAAAACAAAGTTCATGACGCATACTTTTAGCCCATATAGGTGACACTTGATTGCCATTAATATGGGGTAAAAAATATTCTAAAATAGTGTACTACATGCAAGTTGTCTATAGTGTTTGTACACTAGGGAAAAGCTAGCTAATCCTTATTCAAAATTGCACCCTTGAAGTAGGGGGAGGATTACACTGGCAAGGTAGAGCTTTTCCAAACCCTTTCTTCCCCTAGGATCAAATGGATAACCCACACGGTAAGCATCAAGAGCATAGGGGTCATCCATACAAGCATGTGTCTTCGCACTACCACCAAGGTCAAAATGATAATTGTGATCCAATGCATCCACTATATCATAGAAGTGATTCATGATAAGTATCAAGAGCTACAAACATGGGTTTATGCACTACCACCAAGGTCAAAAGGATAAATGTGATCCAATGCATCCACTATATCATAGAAGTGATTCATGGTGTTATCCTCAAGCACTGGTTGTGGCGCAAGATCCGCAATGACCTACACGGTAGCATGCACTGACTCATCCATAAACGCATTAGGAACCATTGTGCCATGGAGGACTGGAGTAGATGAGGATGCAATCACTACTGCATTTAGTGCATCAATCCCTAGGCATTGCATGTCCATGAGCCCCACATTCGTGGATACTTTTGGGTAGTCAAAGTTAAGGGCCTTGGACTAATAAGGCTCCTTCTCATGAATCTTTAGTAAGATACTCTCATCATGATATTGTTTGTGACAAGCATCATGTTGCTCATAAGGATGCTCATGCTACTCATAGTAATGATCAAGTGGTTGATGATATTGAGCACTCCGTAATGTAGATAGTGATGTTGCTCCCCATGTACATACTCATATACATTTGCATGATGCTACCCTTGTACATAAGGCTAGGTGGTTCAGCATAAAGGTTATAGCTCCCAATTAGCTGATGCATGGCTTGTTTTCCTCCTGATACCAAATGATTAGATAGCTCCCAAAGAGCCAATGCATGTCTTTTTTTCCTCTTAATACCAAATGATTAGATAGCTCCCAAAGATCCAATGCATGTCTTGTTTTCCTCTTGATACCAAATCTAATGATTCGCAATAGGTTTGGTTATGCATGACTACAACTAGACAGAGGAAGTCCCTTCACACCTCCTCGGGTGCTAACTTTCTAGTTTAGCACTTGTAATGTCACTAGGATCCATTAATACTCCCTCTCGTAATGCATCATTTGTTGCAAAAGCTCTTGTAGCCCTTGCACCTGCATCAAAAGTCCTTCAAATGGAAAGGAAAGTGTTTTTATCTCTAAGTCTACCTAGTACAGCTAAGAAAGCATCGTTAGTCATTGGCATTGCTTTGCTTAGATTGCAATTAGCCAGATCACAACATACCCCCTTGAGATTGATGAAAAACTCAAGTTCACAACCTTGTTGAGTAGCAAAACTCTTGGACCATTTCAACACTTTCCACCAGTCACATGATGTGGAGAGCTAGTACAACAAAGACGAAGAGTATCCTTGTGTCCACATGCAAGTTGAAAGTACCCTCTGACAAGATCTTTTGCTCATCAACAAGACTGATGCAACTATAGAGCTTCACTCTAGCAAATCATTTCAAGGAGTGATAATGGAAGAAATGCTTTGTTTGGATGTTATTCTTCCTAGATTATAATTGTAGCTTGAATTTGCATAACTGTATGATCTGCAATTATGCTTCTTAGATTACCTCTTCTCAAAAGTAATTGGGAGTAAAGCCCTCACTAACTCCTATGAGTCCTTCTTGGTAGGTTTACCTCTAAAATTTGACTGGGGGTTGAAAACAAACTTCCCTTTTCTCCCCTTACCTCCAATTTTTCCAAGCCTCCTCCCATAGCTTGTGTGGTCTTCAAGAAAGCTACAATCCCCATATGGTACTCCATCATTGCTCCTTACATCTCCTATCCTTGCTATACCTATCTAAACTAGGGTTTTTTTTTTGTAAAATGTAATTGGATATGAGGAAAGAGAAAGAAGAAGGGACCAAAGACCAAGACTCTAATACCAACTATAATGAAGGAGACCTAGGAGAGAGAAGGAGAGAAGAAAGAGATTGTAGAGAGGAGAGAGAATGAGGGAGAAGATGAGAGAAGAAGAGAGAGAAAGACTAGCAAAAGAGAGAGAAAGACATGGAAAGGGAGAGAAAGAGAAGGGAAGCCATGAAAGCTCGAAGGAAGGGTAAAATACACTTGATTATTGATAACTAATGCCCTATTTCGATCTCTCGACATCTTAAATACCCCATCCACGTAACCGAGTATTCCCATGCTAACCTTGTATCGTACCCATCTATCCCCGCTCTTTTACAAAAACTTGATCTTCCTTTAGCATAGAAAGATCTGCTTGACTTGAGTATACAATTTCATGTTAAAATATGTGGGATCTAGAGTATGGCAGATGTAGAAGCTATGGAGGTTGAAAGAGGAAGAAGAAACTCATGAAGACATTGTTCTAGACAAAGAAAAATTGTCACATAAGTGAATTAGGTTCCAAGATTGAGAGTTGGACTCATAAACACAATCTTGTGTGTGTACAGTGACATAGACACTTTACTGCAAAGAAAAGAGTACTATCATTGCATTTGAAAAAGAGTGCAAGTACAATGCTTTATAGGAATTGAGTGGTGGCACTTTCTCCTACTGTGCATATGGGATTTTGGTCTTGAGCCCTCACTGCTCCTTACAAAGGGACTGAAGTATGTGTGATTGCAAATATCTCAACACTCCTCAATCACAACCAGAAGTACAAAGCGTATAGAGGCTTTAGTGAAAGCAACAACTACAACGTATGGGCACACCATAAACATGGCAAAACACCAGAGGCTGTCGTAGAAAAGGCTAAGTGTGGGTACCACAAACATGATGGTCATCTAGAGGTTGTAGCAGGGGCCTCACAAAGTGTATAGAGGCTTTAGTACAAGGCTTATTTGAGGAGTTTATAAGTTTATGTTTGAAGCACTAGGGCTAGGAAATACAAAGCTAAAAAAGTCTATCCGAGTAGAATGACTGATGAGGTTTGTTCTCCTGGTGGTATTCTTCTTCTTCTTCTTCCTTTGCTCCGTTATCTTCGTCTTCTTTGACTGCAACTAGATAGGCCTTTTGGGACCTCTTTCTGGCATGGTAGAACTTCTCGGTGTGTCTGGTCCTTTTGCAGAAGTCACAGAAGAGCTGATCCCTCTTGCCTTTGTACCTGTTGTTGCCAACATATAATGCATGTTCATCTTTGGAGATGCTTGGTTCTTCCTTAGTTTTTAGCTTCTTTTCCTCCTCTAATAGTGATGCTTGGATATCAACAAGTTTAGGGTTTGGCATATTGATTATTAGAGTTGTTGATACATTATTATATTCAGGAGGCAAACTCTTAAGTAGAACACCGATGTAAACATCTTCTTCCATTTAATGTTGATTCCTGCAAGTTGGGTTAGAAGTCTTTCCATCATGTAATTTAGATGTGTGGCAAGTGATGTGCTGGACTTCATTTCAAGCCTGAAAACTCAATCAAGAGATCATACTTTGATGATTTAGAATGTGCACCAAACAAGATGTCAAGTCTCTTCCATGTATCCTGTGAAGTATCACAATTATCCATATGGTGGATGTAGCTGTCGTCTAGCTCCAGTTTGATAATGGCCTGAGCCTTATCATCGTTCTTTTGCCAAGTAACAATAAGGTCCACATCATGAGGCTTCATTTCTTTTCTAGTGGTAATGGCCCATAGGCCCCTTCTTCATCAAGATAAGTTTGATGCAGGTCTGTCAGGTGTGAAACCCGGCTCCTTTGAAGTGAGCAGTTGGAGAGTCTTTGACCATGTTAAACTTGCAAGAACAATAAGTAGATAAACTTTGGAATTATTAGATTTGAGTAGTAGAAGAGTTGGCTGAGATGTAAGACACAAGTGCTAAGAGCACTAAATGAGTGTCAATGGACACTATGTTTCTTCCTTGAGTCTTCCAAATATGCAAAATCCTTCAAGTTCTTTCAAATAGAAATCTTTTCCTTCTTGATTTGATGCTGGGACCTTCAAATCTGAGTGATAGGACCTTCAATGTGTTGGAATCAGTGAGTAGATGAAGTAAAAAAGAGCTTCAGTGAAAGTGAGCTATGGTAGATTAGGGTTTTCAGGAACAAGCGATTGGTATTTTGCTTATTGTCAATCACAAAAATAGTCATTTGAGAAACCCTCTAAGGGGGAGAGAGTTTAGATGTATAGATTCAAAATCTCTATGATAATGATTAACATTGTTCTGTGTACGGATTGAAAGAACTGTATGATCAAACACAGGCGCATACATGACATCGAGTTGGAATTCACGCAATGATGAGCTAAATGATCATCAATGTCTTGGTTTGAAGTGCCAGGAAGAAGTGCACTGAGCAAAAAAAGATATATCTAGAAGGAATCTCAGTGAGATATGGCTTGGTTTGAGAGATATGAAGGCTCCAAGCAAGGTAGGTACAGGCTGGCTATGGCTACCAAGAAAGGTCAAGTAGAGATAGAGGTGGAAGATGAGATCTTCAGCTGGGACTTGAGCTGAGAAATGATGAATAGAAGATGGAAGAGTAGAGAAGGAAGTTAAGATGAGCTAGGCCATGCGCCCAACTAGGCTCTGATACCATGTTAAAATATGCGGGATCTAGAGCATGGCAGATGCAGAAGCTATGGAGGTTGAAAGAGGAAGAAGAAACTCATGAAGACATTGACCCAGACAAAGAAAAATTGTCACACAAGTGAAATAGGTTCCAAGATTGAGACTTGGACTCATAAACACAATCTTGTGTGTGTACAGTGACATAGACACTTTACTGGAAAGAAAAGAGTACTATCATTGTATTTGAAAAAGAGTGCAAGTACAATGCTTTATAGGAATTGAGTGGTGGCACTTTCTCCTACTGTGATATGGGATTTTGGTCCTGAGCCCTCACTGCTCCTTACAAAGGGGCTGAAGTAGGTGTGATTGCAAATATCTCAACATTTCATTCCTATTCTTTTATTCACTAGAGCTAGTGACCAATCCAAGTTTTACATCTTCATGTATCAAAAGTGCAACCAACTCATCAAAGTCTAGCATATATTGCCTCATTTTAATAGATATCGAATGCCTTGTACTCACATTCAAATCCATTCAAGGTAACTACAACTATATCACTGCTCTCAAATAATGCTCCAATAAATGCTCACTAGTTTGCAAGACTTTTTATCCCTTCCACATGCTTATGTATGAAAGTCCCATCCCTAGACATATGTTGAACTTTTGACTCAACTAAATCTTTCTAGCTCTAATAGTTGTACCAAAATAAACTAAATTTGCTAATGGTTTTTCCTCATCACTTATCACCAAGTCCAAATAGCCTTTGCTAATAAGGAGTTTTTCCATCCTAAACTTTCAAATTGCAAATTTGCTATTGTCTAACTTGTCACTAACAATCAGTGTAATGTCATATACACCTTGAGAGTAGTCATGATAGCGCAAAAATGTAATGTTAAAACAAGGTGTAATCAAGAGTATCTCTATTCTATCCAATAGATAACGTGTTTAAGTTTTTAAAGATGTACATCTAAGAACTAATTCCCTTATAAGTTATAATTGTGAACATATTCTCAAATGATACATTTACCAAAGGCTACTATAAATATGCTATTCTATGAAAATATAATTGAAATTTTTCCAAAACCCATCTAGAAGTAGGTACTATATGTCGTAGTAAAGAAAATTGTATAGTGATATATTGTATTTAATGCACTAAGAGTAATTCTAAGCAATCGGATCCAAGCTATAGTTTAGCATATCGTTCTTGCACAAGAATACTTCATGTTTATGATCAACATTGCTTTTATTTATATCCTTGGTCAAATATAGTCAAGCTTGAAAAAGTGTACTATTTCATAAAACCCAACATTACATATTGTAGCCTATTATTCCCATAATTGATTTGGATTCACATAAAATAGCTTTAAATATATAATGATACTTCATTAATAATAAATATTACAAACATGAAATAAAGTACTTGCTTTCTCAAACATAGTGTTGATCCTACTACTCTTAAAGGAACATAATATACTTGAAAAGAGGTAAAACTTGAAAAAAAGTACTTTCTTTCTCAAACATAATATTTGGTTTTCACCTCTTTGAAAGAGGTAAAACTTGACCAACTTTACTTTTGAAGTAACAAGAACAAGGCCACTCAACAAGTAGTGCAATAGAGCTAGCCTCTAGATCTAATCGTAATTGAAAATACAAACACAAGAGGAAAAAACACCACAATTTTAAGTTCCCAAGGCTAGATAACCACCTCGACTCTACCAACAATGCTTGTAGTAACAATAGCAATCATCACCACTATCACATGAAAATGAAAATAGAAAAGGGATTCCTTAAATGTTGATGATTTTGTGTCTTTGAAGTATTATCCAAACTGAAAAGGTGAGAGTAAATCAAGTAGAGAACTTACCAGGATTTTGCCTTGTTTTCATGACATCACTTTGCAAGAATGTCACAACAAGCACACTTGGCAACCGTTCTATATCCTAATTCAAATAGAAAAAAGAGATATTAGACAACATTACCATATATTACTAACCTTTTAAGACATATGGTAAATAAATTGACTAAAAACCAACATAATTGGAGAATAACAATTAAAATCAAAATGAGGTGCACTATGGTTTGAGTATACAAGAAAAAGGCATGCTTTGGCTTTTGACTTCATAGAAAAGACTCACAATGATATATCATGAAAAACCATTCCAAAGGAAAATCAAAATTTACCATCTACTATAGCCATAGGATGGATGTTCTTAGCCACAATTTTCTTACATTCTGTAAATAGTTCACCAACTAGAACCACAGTAGAAGAAGTGCTAGCTACCACTTCATCATCTTGAACCTTGGATATATCTACAATATAGGCATGCAAACATTTTAAGTGAACATTATATCTTTGAGGAATGATATTTTCTAATAGGTATTACTTGAAGAAATGCATCATATCTAAGAGAAAATACATAAAAAATGCATATATAGATTTTAAAAGGCTATAGAAACTAAAATCATTGCTGTAGGATTGTCAACATGAAGTGCCTTTAAAATTGTCGTGCCATCATTTATGACCTCTTCTAGTCTACAATGGTGATAGCAAATGGTGATAGCATTGATAAACGATTTGCAATGGCAATAGCACAATAAACAATGCTAAAACATAAATGATTTGTAATTCAATTTCCATGTTTTGAGCTTGTCTTCACTAGATCTGCAATGGTGATAGCACCAACAAATGATGCTTGCACAAGAAATGTGGTGACCAAGAGTAAACAAAAGCAAAAGTAAAAGGAAAATACTATTGTTTCCTATACTTATGAGTGTGTCTCAGAGAATGGTAAACACATTAGAATGATAAACCTCAACATCGAGCAAACAAGTTTGCCATATTTGCAAAAGGCATGCAACTAATACATACACCTCATGTACTCCCACATGAATAAAACTATTTTTGGATATTTTTAATGACCATAGACCATATGCAAAAGGAGCTTTAATGATGATTTTTGATCAAGATCTTACCATCCTTGCTCACTCTTCCTTCTCTTCAAAGGCCTCATCTTAATAGCTTGTGTCCTTGATAAGAGTACATTGGCAGGTTGAGTGAATGAGCCAATATTAGCATAGATAGGAAACATCAAAGAGAAACAAAATAGAAGAGATATTAGTATAGCTATTCCAAGACAAGAGCAATTGCATGTTTGCTATGTGCTTTTTCCTACCTCTTTGTTCGTGAAGGAGGGTGGGAAGGCATAACACAGGCCTCCATAGGTATGTATCATTTTTTTGTCTTTATTTCCTTTTGGGCATATGTGATAGGTAATGATGATACCGAAATTTAAAAGTTTACTCATGTTAGGTAGAACACATGAAATTTCAATGGATTATCTCTTTATTTTTATTTTTTATAATTTCGTCATTGACATGGGTGGGAGCCTTTAGTGATGTCCAAGAAAGTGAGTAGGTGCTTCATTCATAATGAGTACACAATAGAACCATTATGTTCGCCCCTTCTTTGTAATGCCATAGCCATCAACAGACACCAAAGTGTACTTGATAACAAAATATATTCTTGTGCTGGGATGCAAAAGATGTTAACCCACTACCTTAAGCTTCATTCTAGGTTCCAAAACCACATAGTGTAGTGTGCCTCTAAATATTTTTGAATAAAATGACCCCTAATGCAAGTTTTCATGAAGTACATTTATAAAACCCTTCTACATTTGGAAAAATATAAGTCAATATAAATCACACGATACATTACATGTTCTATAAGGTAAACCCCCTAGGCCCATGCTTTGCATACAACAATGCCAAATATGATTTTTAATCAACCATTTCTTGAGAATATATATGTGCATATTACTAATGTGGTGTAGGTCCTTTTGTTCCTGCATATGTTTATCACATCCAAAAGCATATAAATTCATGGTATGCACATGTAAAAATCTTCCATTTTGCACTATAATTGGGCTTCTTTTTCTTCTCAACTCCCTTTGAACCAAAGGTGGATTGCTCCACCATACACCCATGCCATGTTTTGTTGCACCTAAATTGGACCTCAAGCCCCTTTAAATAATTAGAATGTGCCATAGAGTTGTATGGCAATGTTTTGACCGATAGTGTTGATTACATCTTGTGGTTTTTATTGTCCTATGCTCTTGAGATGCTAGATGCCTCTTGAGAAATTAATCAAACAAGTATGTATATTTGAGAAAGAAAACATGTAAAGGCTAAACATATGTAGGAATGCAAGGCTAAGTCTGATTGCATAGGGCTGAATTGAAGGAGGAGGAGGATTGAGGAGGGGGGAGATGTAGTTTAAAAGGGATATAGCCTCATCAACTAAAGAGGTATCACCTTGGTAATCTCATTGGAAGAAGCCATGGTTGAGAAGGACCTCTTGATTTAGCTTCCATACTTGAGTTAAAATCATCAAACTAACTTGCATGTAATGTATACGATTTAATTATGTTTGTATCATGTTTAAAACAAAAAATATCAACAATAATTTTTGCTACAAATATATGTATATGTATATATATATATACATGGTTTTACACATATATCATTGTTTTATTTATATAAAGATATCTTCATGTAATTGATATATATTCAATGTGCCCTTATAGCTAAGCATGTGCATGCCTACATATATATGTTTGATTACAATCTGTAGTGGGGAGAGAGAGAGAGAGAGAGAGAGAGAGAGAGAGAGAGAGAGAGAGAGAGAGAGAGAGAGAGAGAGAGAGAGAGAGTTATGGATTGACTTGCAATGATACATGAACTAAATTATGGTATGAAGGAATAACATAGTTAATAATGTAATGCAGTCACAAACACAAACATCTCAAAATTCTTACTTGAGTAATGATGGTTGGTGTATGTATCATAAGTTATAACCTTAGCTAGACTTCTATATAGTATGTGGGCTCTATTTGAGAATGCCTTTTATATATAGTCAACAATATCCATACAAACCCCAATCATATGTCTTATTTCTAGTTTGGAATCTTACTCTCAAGGTGCTCACAACAAAAACATTGTGATACCCTCTACCTTTTTATCAATAGTGCTATATTTATCTTAAAATTTGGTGTGATCTTCTCTTGAAATGTTAGAATGTTTCTACTCACAAATAATCAATTGATCAATATCTATATAAACCTTAATTATAGGATAATATGGTGAATTTTGCTATATATACCCCAAAACTTATAAATATTGGGGGAAATTTAACCTATTTCTTTGAATTTTTCCTTCATAAGAATGGCTAAAGAGCCTTCATAACCTCAATATACCTTAGAAATGTGGGTGAATAAAAAATATCAAAGTTATAACTCAATCTACTCAACTTTTAAAAAACAATTTGTGGATATGTAAAATTTTAGCCAATTGGCGAATATTAGCCACTAATGGGATCCCTAGCATGGATTTGAGAGATAGCTTAGGTAATGTTTCAATCACAAGGTTTTGGAACGAGGATTTAAGCATTTTCGTGTCACATTTTTTCAATATCACTATTTTAGAGAAGCATGAGCATTTATTTTAAAATATCCTTTTTCTAATAGCACTATTTTGGAGATGATATAAGCATTTGTATGGCACTTTTGATTAACATAAGCTAGGCTTATTTTCATTTTGTCAACATCCATAGTGTTTCTACTAACCAAAACTAATAACATAAATTTAAATAAATAGTTCCACTTTATAGTACAATAATTAACATTCATGTGCATGACCATATAGATAACCTTAGGGACATTAACAATATGTAAATTTATATATATGCCAAAATAAAAAAAATTTACGTAGAAAAAAAATGAGAGAGTTGAAATGATGTCTAAAATGAAGATGAAGAAATATTACAGGGAGATGTTACATGGGATTTGAACCTTGGAAAATCTAATTGGATAAGTTCTATTTACCATTGGACCAATCAGTTTTTACATACGTAAAAAGTCAAAGCATTATATTTATACTTTGACAACACTCCTCCAAGACCCAAATTCTAGTCTCCCTAACTTTGCCACTAGCTAAAATTGTGATTCCTATGTCTTGATGTGTAAAGTGAAAGTGGCTCCCCTTCACTACAAGAAAAAGGCACAAGCTTGAAATATATCCTAGGCCCTCACTGAATCTATTAAATTTAAGAGCCTTACTTGTCGGCTTCACACTCATGTGCCCAGCCTCTATCTCTCTCATGATGTCATCAAAATTTCATTTGGGGAAGTCTCTATGCATGGATTTGTCACACAAGCATCGGTTGGCATGGTTGATAAAGGCACCACATCAAGCCTCACAATCCCCACAAGCGTCAACCAATAGATTGCCAAATTCTTTCATGAGGAGCTCAAGTACATGTAATGGTCAAGAGGAGATATCACCTAAAAAAGTTCAAATAATAATAAACAAATTATCATTGAATAAACATTACTCTTTGAGCCAAGTACATAACAACATAAATATTGGCTTCTACCAAACATCTTGAAAAGGGCAAGTATGTAAACCACTAGGGTGAGTGAGTGGAGGGTTAAGTTCAAATCCCATGGATGGAATAGTCTTGAATTGCCTCACTACTATGGGGTCCTTGGCATCTTTTAAAAACATCATAGTAAAAGAAAAAATTGGATTGTGTTCATATAGGTGATATTATTCAGCTCCCATCCAACAAGCACTAGCAGTGCCCTTAAGGCTTAAACCACGCACTCTCTTGAGATCCCTCCCTCTCTCTTCTTTGTCTTGGCTCCAACACACTTAGTTTCAAGATTCTTTTCCCTCTCTAGGGTTTTTACACACTCACTTCCATGATATTTTCCCTTGCTAGGGTTTTCACATACCCTAAGTCTCCTTTGTGAAACTTGAGGATTTATTCTTATTATTTCCATTTGTGATTTCTAAAATTTTGCATAGTATATTAATAGAAATATGTCAACAACAGTGCAGATATAAGTGACCCATAAATGGGCGCATAATAAGATTGATTGAGCCTAGATGTAACGTGTCCCCCTGTCCACTTGTAGGACACATCTTAGCAGCCCATCGAGAAGAGAGTCTAGAAAGCGTTGCCCGGCACTCACAAGGAATGTCACGGGGTTTGCGATCAAGGTCTTCCCAAGTCTGCCACGAAGCGGAAGCATCTGGCCATTCCCACTTAGGACCGACCTGAATCAGGGTTTTCCTAATGGTCAAGTTCTTAGGAGGTAGCTATCGTCGAGCCCCAGGCAAACCACTTTGCACAGAAACATTAGGGTCGAAGCGGATTATTGCTATACTTGGTTTAAGGAGAATGGGAAATGAGAGGGATGCGAAGCTCGACCTCTCTGCCCGTAAGGCATAGTCCCATTCCGTTCCCCTAAAACAACATAAATCGGGACTCTAGCTCTATAGATTCTAGGTCATTGTTACCTCATTGCCAATTTCCTTTGAGAAAAGTTCTCGGCCAACCGGGACCACCCTTCCGTAGAACGTCACGTCCATTGCACTTTCCTCAATTTTCTTAGTTATCTAATTACCTACCACATTTAGTTTGACAAGCAAAAACAATTTTCTTAATTAACTAATTAAACACTAGTTCCTTCACGTAACTTAAGCACCGACACAGAAAAACAATGTCAAGCAAGTTACTTTTTCAACATTTGATCTTTATTTATCATAGTCTTTGGAATACATCAAATAACCTGCCTGAAGGCTATCCCAGCAATCCTTAGGGATCACTATTCCAAGTTCCGCCTGTTGACTAGTATGCGGGCCTCAAGATCCCATCTCGAGTCACGTTAGCCTCTTGTGCAAGATTCGGAGGCAAGGAATTTACGGCCAGAGCCTCCATTGGCACCCAAGCATCCTCCTGCTCCAAGTAGCACCCACGGAGAGACCTCTCGTGGCGAGTTCGGTCCACGTACCCGGCGTGGCTAACAACCCCCTTGGATAGGGTCA
>NC_141141.1:84285785-84360042 GCF_053477565.2 Lygodium microphyllum | reverse complement strand
CTTCCTATAGCAAATCTTGTTCTACTATCTCTCTCTCTCTCTCTTCTCTCAATGTTCACTCTCTCTCTCAGTCTTGGTCCCACGCTTCCGCATCACTGCACTCTGACAGGTTCAAACCAATTTTCGTCCTATTGAGTATCCATGCTCCAAACGGGAGAATGATAAGGATGGTCGACCCAAGACCTTCACAAAACAAGCACATTATCCCTACCATTACTGGGTGTTGATGAAGAAGGAAAATGGCTATGGGTATAGCAAATATATGAAGCAAGCAAGAAAAGCAAAGCAGGCAAGCAAGCTAAGGAAAAACTGCCTTGGAGACTGCCATGGGCAATGCCACGAATATGGTGGATCCAGAGTCAACTACTCCAAAAGACCGAAAAGGGATAAATGCGCACAGATGTATATTTACATGAACAGAATGCCAATGCATGGGGTAATGCAAAGGGCGATACAAGATGTCATGCTCACGCAAGATGAAATGCAACGGTGCCACTTGGACAATGCCCTCGCAAGGGAATTGTTCACTTGCCCAAGCGCTCTTTTACAATCAGGTCATCCTGACAGTGCGGATGAAGTTACAAAGGTCCATAATACAATACAGGAATGAATGTCTAAAAATGGTAAGCATCATCACTATCACTATCAAGACCCCTCTCAAACTGAAAGGGAAAGCAAGAGGGAAGCACCCTCTCCCCGTCAAGCTGAAGAAGTAGGGGAGGGAGTACCCAAACCGATCCTAGATAATAGGTACTGAAGAACCGGCCGGTTGACCGCTTTGGTCAAAATATCTGCAAACTTCTACGATGTAGGCACAAACTCTAGACGGATAGTGCCTAGCTCAACCTGCTCTCTGGAAAAATGGAGGTGGACTCCCACATGCCGCGTCCGTGGTGTAATATTCGGATTGCCCGCAAGGGCAATGGTACTCTGGTTGTCGCAATAAACAACGGTGGGAGAGTCGCATGGGAAATGAAGTGCCGCTAATGAACTCCTTAAGTAGATGGCCTCGGTGGTGCCATCGAAGAGAGCCCGGTACTCAACCTCGACCGTAGAAGCCGCCACAATCTCCTGCTTACAGCTTGACCAAGAAATGGGAGCTGTGCCCAAGATAAAGAGGTAGCCGCCATGGAAACGTGGAGTGTCGGGATCTCCTATCCGATCAGAATCAATGTGCCCTTGCAAACAGAAACCAAAACCATATGTCAGGCCATAAGAATAAGTACACCGTAAATAACACAACGCACGAAGACATGCAATCCAATGTGACATCCTAGGTGCAATGAAATACTGACTGAGTATGCTAATTGAGTAAGCTAAATCTGGCCTAGTGTGAATTAACCAAAGTAGTTTTTCTACAACAGAGCAATAGATATGTGCATCGAAGGGCTATTCTAGGCTATCCTTCGACAAGTGGACAGTAGGATCAAGAGGCATGGCCACAGTTTGTGTCTAATCCAAAGTGTGTTGTTCCACTAGCTGAAGTGCGTACTTCTGCTTTGACAAAAAAATGCATCCCCCAGAACGACACCCGAAGACTCTGAAGTGGGAAATGACTGGCTGAGAGCCAAAAAATGCCTCATACAGGGTCTTCTGAAGAAGCGCCGCAGTCGGGTACTGATTGAGGATGTACACCGAAGTGTTAACAGCCTCATCCCAAAGGCGCTCAGGAAGCTCTGCTGTGAACAGCATAAAGCGTGCCAATTCCATGATTGTCCGGTTCCTACACTCTACGACTCTAATCTGAGAGGGAAAGTTAGTAAAGGTGAGCTGGCGAGGGATGCCATGCTTCAGTAGAAACTCGGAAAACTCGTAGGAGATAAACTCACCACCGCTATCACTCCTCATACAACCAACACAACGTCTAGTCTGGTTACGAACCAATAGCACCCAAGCAGAAAAATAAGTAAAAGCATCGGACTTATGCTTGAGAAAGTATACCCACATGTATCTAGAATGATCATCCACTATCTAAAAGAAGTACAGTGTGCCATTTAAGGCGGCAGTGGATGTCGACCCACAAAGATCAACATGAAACAATCTAAGAGGCTCCTCAACACGATGTGTTACTGCTAAGGGAATGGGGTACAGTGCTGCTTTCCGAGCTGACAAGCTTTATAGACATCGCGAGCTAGTTTTAGGCGGTGAAGGCCCTCATCAAGTTGACGGCGGGATAACTCATAAAGAGAGT
Organism: Lygodium microphyllum; assembly: GCF_053477565.2. Taxonomy (NCBI): domain Eukaryota; kingdom Viridiplantae; phylum Streptophyta; class Polypodiopsida; order Schizaeales; family Lygodiaceae; genus Lygodium; species Lygodium microphyllum. The sequence goes on along the minus strand of NC_141141.1, from coordinate 84,357,851 downwards.
CATAACCAAGATGCCCTAAGCAAAAGTCCCAAAGACGCTCATTGTTTGTATGCTCCCGAGATGTGGCTAATGCCTCGAAGTTATGAAACACAGAGCCCTCGGCTGTCGGCTCGGTCAGAAAGTGTGTCGTGTGGTAAAGGCCATTAGGCTGTGCCTCACTACGAGCAATAACTAAACTAATCTGAGAGTCAAGGATCTCGACTATGGTCGCTGTAAAGAAAACCACTCGCCCCAATTACCAAAGCTGCTGAACAGATAACAAGTTCACCCCAAGCTGGGAGACATGGCATACATTGTCCAGTGAAACCAGATCCAAAACCTTGTCAATGGCAAAACTGACGCTACCTTGAGCTTGAATCTTGACCGAGGAGTTGTTTCCTACGCAAACTCGCCCGGCTGCAGGGGCTCAGGTACGGAAAATGTCCACTATAGGAGTCATATGATGTGTAGCTCCATTGTCCACAATCCAAACTGGAGTTGAAGTGCTTGACTGTGACGAGTGGACTTCTGCGGTAACCTCGTCAAGAGGCAACTCACAAATGTGGACGAGACTCGCATTTGATGTCTCTATGGAGACGATATGGCCCTCAGCAGACCAGTCAGACAAGCCCTCTGGAGTTGAGAACGTTGTCGCGACTGAGATGGCTGAGCGGTGGCAATATGAGTCTGACCTTCAAACTGCCCCTTGCTATCACCCTGCCTCCCCTGCTGGGGTTTGTCCCACTAAGGGGCAAGGGTCTAAGACATAGATTTGGGTGTTGTGCCTCTGGCCTTTGATCCACACTCGTCGTCAAAATGACGAGCCTTTTGACAATGTTGATAATACCTATTCTTTTTCGGCTACATTCTGCCACCCTTGTTTGAGTTGTGAGACTAGGAGTTTCCTTGTGATTCCCCAAATTGATTTTGTTTTTTATTTTAAGTAGAGGTTTGATTTTGTTTACCCTTCCCTTGTTGCCCCTTCTCAGAATGAGCAAAAAGAAACCCTCTGAGGAAGAGTTCATATGAAATTGATCGAACAATTATGCGTAACACAACAGCTGACACTCAAATTCATAGAAAGTAGGTATGCTTTGAAACTATATCTTCCACAAAATTGAAGTATTTCCTGGGGAATTTGTTCAGAAACAATGTGACTTGATCGTTAGAGGACTTGGCGGTCCCTGAATTCAGCAAGAAGTCACTGATATACTCAATCAACTTGACTTTCAAGTCATCCGGGTCAGTGATTTTAAAGAGTTGGAGCTCATGGTCAAGATTTATACGACGGATCCTATCCCGAGCCGCATAGCGGTAAGTCAAATGTGCCCATCATTCTGACACTAAGTCAAAATGCTGAAGCCAATAATGAAACTCAGGCAATAAGCCCTACATCAGGTTGACAATAGCGGAGATACTCCTAGCCTTCCATGAGCGGACAACCTCATATGAACAAATGCGGAATCGGGTTGGGGTTTCAACCCCTGCACAAGATCCCATAGGTTCTTGGAGTCAAAGACATGTCTCATCAAGTTCGATCAAGTGGTAAATTTTAACCCATTAAAACGAGTCTTATCATTGAAAGCATGCTTGGCAAAAGATGAGTTGGAATCAAGAGGTGTCAAGAAAGTGGGATAAGATGGAGGTGGAGGATAAGACGATGGTGGCGGGTGTGTCTGATAGGAAGAATGAGGGGGAAAAGATGGGCAGGCAAAAATAGGCTGGGAGTGTCCAATGAGTGCCAATTGATACGGAGGCACTAGAACATGAATATTTTTATAAGGTATCGATGGAGGTGGAGGCACTGGGACATGAAAGCCCTGTCCAAAGCTTGGCTAGGGCACAGTAGAATGACCGGGAGGTCCACTAGGTCATGCTATAAAGGTAAGTTGTGATACCAACTGATACATACTCCAGAGAGACTGGGGGGGATACCCACGTTGCAATGACTCCGAAAGTGTGTGAGAAGTAGATGGAATACCACCCGATGGAGGAAAGGATGAGGTCCTAAAGGCGGTGCCTATATGATGAAGGAAAGAATGAGATCCTAAAGGCAGTGTCTATATTTCCATAGCCCCCCGGTGCGGTGTAATATGCAACATGAGGTGTTTGATAGGGGGATATAAATGGTGTAAAAGGAAGTGGAGAAGCAGGGAAAAAATGTGGTGGGAAGGGTGGGTTTTGAATTTGTGGTGTGAAAGGTGCAGATGCATTTTGTTCATTTTTACCATTTAATGATTAAAAATTAAATGATGATGATGATGATGATGCACCATACAATGTAGAAATAAAAACACCAAATTCATTCTTATTTTGAGAAGTAAACTGAAATGAAGGGTAGAAGAAGAGGTACCTAGCTTTTTCTTATAATCCCTACGATGTGTGTTAACATACAAGAATTGGTCCTCAAGAGAACATTTTCCATAGTCAATTGATTATACTCTATCTTCCTCATGATTTCTACCAATATATTGCAAAGTAGAAGAGGTAAAAGACAAAGGAACAAAAGACGAATCTAAAGTACCTTGCACCGGAGTAGACGGAAGAGGATGAAAGAATGGAACATACTCCGGATCTCTTTCTCTAACAGGGGGCCCATCCTTGAGGGAGGTCTCAACGGTCTTATAATATCATCAAATTTATGCACAACATCTGAAGAGAGAAATTCATTGAGTAGCTTCTCTTGAAGGGCAATCCTTCGATCGAGCTCCTCAATCTTCTTTTGTCTAAAGTCCATGATCACATGATATTCTTCAATGGAAAGCTCGTATAGCCTTTCTTCCGTGTTGTCAGAAGTGTCTTCCACCATGTCGGAACTTTGCGGAGCAAGCTGTTCTGTCCACTCTTGCTCGGTTCTCGGCATAGGTTGTTCTGGAAACTGAATTGGTGTTGATATGTTCGAAGTCATTTAAACCTACCGTTGTTCTTGCTTCTTGCGAAGAGCTTTCAGATCAAAGGCCTACGTTTCTCAGAGAGTACCAGGCTCTTATACCATGTAAAGAAATACTTTGGCACAAAAACACAAATAACAATCGTATGACAAAGCACAGACTGATAAAAGAACACAGTTAGGGTTAGGATAACTCAACGACAATGAACACAGAAAATAACTGAAGTGATATAACTACTGAATATACAATGCTCGTGCAACAAACACACTATGCACTGAATGAATACTAAACCTTAAACTCCTATATCTCAAGGATTAGGGCAGGCGTAATGAACTAGAGAGTGTATCGTACTCTGAACGGATCCCGAATCGCAACAAGGCAGCCTTTGGATGTCGAACACTAGCAAATGCAGCAGTGAGAAGCTGGATCTAATGCAGACAGCAATGAGAAGAGAGAGAGACTAAAAACACAAGCAATAGGAGAGAGAAAGACTAGAAACGCAGGCAAGAAAGCCTGCAAGAGAGAGAAAGACTAAAAATGCAAGCAGGACAACCTACAGGAAAGAAAAAACTACCAAACGCAGGTAGAACGGCCGGGCGACAGCCTATAGGAGCTGGTGACTGCTAGAGGAGAGAGAAAACTACCAGTTGACAGACAAGACAGCTAGGCAACAACCTGTAGGAAGCAAACGCAAGGTTGTGATTATGTGGCAGGCTGTACAGCAACAGGTCTGCACAGGAACAGCAATCGCCTGGTTGGAATCAGCTCCAAACTACATAAAGAGAGCTGGAGATCAGGCGCCAACTAATGGAGACAGCAATGGACAGCTTTGGTTGAAATGTCCTCCGTAAAAGGAGTGTGGGCAACAAGCTGAAAACACCTGAAATCTGCAAAAACAAGATTGTAGGCTAAATGAAGAGCAGCATACGTATTTATAGAAAGTTTGGGCCCTCCCAAGTGGGTTTGTGCTTATGGGACACAGAAACTCTCTAGGATTACGTTTCTTTTAAATAAACTAGGTTTCTTCATTAATTAAGCAAGTTTTAGGGTCGTTTAAGTAAAGCTAATGCATTTTTAGCTCAACAGGCCATGCATTCACTTGTTGTCCCACGGGTATCAATTGTTTGCCCTCATCAAGCTTTTTGGGCTCTTCCAAAGAAGGTTAGGCATCTCCTTCGATACTTCCGACTGTCCCGAAGCTTTAGAAGAGGTCTTCTTCTCTTTGGCTTTGCTATCCTTCCTTGGAGCATTCAAGAATCAAGTAAACTAGGGATCCTTTCCCAATTCAGCAAATAGTTTTGCTGCTATACATCCAATCCTTGAAGCTATCATCGAATTCTTCAGCCTCTCGCTGGTCATCAGCCTCTTGATGCATAGAAGTGCCAATATTTGGGTCATTTCCCACATTTTCAGCTTGCTGTCCATGCTGAGAACCATGTCCAACATCAGTCATTGCATTCCCCCCTTCACCACGTGAATGACCAAGGAGTGATGCAGGCCTCCACTTGATCCCATATCATCGTGTGGAGATATGCTTGCTGTAATTCACTGCTGAGAACAATTTCAGCAAGATTGCAATAAGCCCAAGTTGCAATCAAGTGCCACTCACCCACCAATTCAAAGAATTTGATGGTATCTCGGCAATGGAACCATATAACTAGACTTCCTTCAATGGATGGTGGTAATTCCCTAATTACAACTTAATTACAGCACTAAGCACTTATTGCGAAACTAAAAATACAACTTTACCTATCAATCTTTGGACAATGGACACTCAGTTGGTCCCAGAATTGGCACCCCTTTCGGTTTTTCTTTAGCTTTATTGAAGTAGAATTTGATTTACAATGGGATTCTCCCAATCCCGTTCGCAATCCAAACTCCCCTTGCTGTCCCAAGTGACCAGCAAGTCTTCAATCTAGTTTGCCCCTTGATTTCGGCAGTCAATTGGGCTTCACCCACTTCAAGAAGAGTGGAAATGCACCCAAATTTTATGGTTGGCTAGTCCTCCACCTAATTGCAACTGAAAATCACATTCAGCCCTGAATAATTCAGATCTTGGGGTCTTCAATGTCTGGCACACTTCCCAAGGCAAATGTTAAAGAAAATTAGGATTTACAGCTAAGAAATTTGAAATTCCTCAACTTCCAAAGGTCAAAATGCTGAGATCTTTGAAGCAAGGCTATGAAATGGCTAGGGAATGAGAGAGAATGCTGAGGAGAGAGAAAATTCAAAGTTTTGTCGCAAGAAATGACTGAAAATCAGTCAAATGCAGCTGCTGCCCTATCCCAACAGCAATGAATGCTGTCATCTACACCTAGAGACCCAAATTCTGCTCACGCCTTCAGCTTGGCACCGTCACCCAACTACCTAGGATCTTGTGCAGTTGTCGACTACTCCAAATCTACAAACAAGCTATTGGTAGTTGCTGAAACTCAGCTCATGATGGCTGCTCCAGCTCCACCATGTGTTTCCAACAAGAATGAATGATTCTCTCTCTCTCTAAGCCCTTGTTTTTGCTCTCCCAACCTTCCCCACATTTTTCCTAACCTTCCCTGTCAAAAGATGATGTACCAGCGAAACAATAGGGTTTGTGAAGGGAACATGGAGTGAACTCGGCAAACATGGAGAAGAGAAGAGAAGAGAGAAGTAACTTTGATGAATGGAATGATGAAGTTATGAATCATAGAGTGAATGTGATACGAGGGAACAAGAGTGCCGTAGCACAAGGAAGATGATGAAAATAGCCACGAATCAAGAACCGCAATGTCCTCCTGAAGGGGTGTGAGGGTGGTGGAGCGGCTAGAGAGAAGAGGTGACGGACTGAATGAATCAACAGTGAGGAATGAATGAGAGAGTGGCCTATAAATAAGCACAGTCAGTCTAAGGTGGCGCCCCTTTTTGGGGCTGCAAACCACCCTAAACACAAAACGCAGAAACGCAAACTGCGAGTGAAGGGTGAAGGATTTCTCAACACCCCCTCTCAGACCCAAAAAGGGGAAGAAGAAAGGAGAGAGGTGGAGGTGAAATGCTACCTGCTGAAGAATGCTCATGCAGCAAGTGCCACTTGGACAGTGTCCCTCGTGGGAAAATTGTTTACTTGCCCAAGCGCCCTAGTGCAAAGATGATGAAAACATGCAATGCAGAGGAGGAATGTCAAACTTTGTGTGGTGCCGAGAACCATAAGGATATGCCCATACTCCATCTCGGGAGTTGGCTCCATGCTAACCAAGTGACCAAGGCAAGAAGAAGAGGAGGAAGAAGATGTAGAAGATCCCTAAGATCCAAGATTTCCACCTGAAAGGTAACCTACAATAGAGAACAATAGACAGAGTGAACTGGAGAACCTGAAACTCAACCTCGGGAAAGAAGCCACTAGATCCATGCATCCATACAAGAAGGAATATAAAGGCCTCGTCACCAAGTCGCGGCTGAATCTTCAAGGCCCCGACCTAGATAAATCCTCGAGATCCTGGGTATCAATAAGTAAGATGACCGCTGGAAGGAAGCCACCCCATCCAAGGGTAGAAGAAGGTAAAAGGCTTGTACCACGGTGTGCGAAGGATTGAGCGGTGGGTGGAGACCCCCTTTGAAACTGGAGGAATAGGAGCCCCCTCTGAAGTCGTAGTAGATGTAAATGCCCCCTCAGAGGGCAAAGAAAGATCATCCCCCTCTGAATCCCTCTCTAAGGTAGATAGGGTATCCAAAAACTCATGGATCACGAACTCCGAAATGTCTAAGGATAAAGAAAGTGCCGCTCGTCGTGCTGAAAAAGGTATCTGGGGTGGTAACGAACTCCCAGAGGTGGCCTCTTGAACTTGAGTAGGCGAGGGTGAAGGGTGGGGCTCAAACTGAGGAATAAGTAGACAACAATTGTTGCTTCTCAATGGAGCGGACCGGAAAACCGAAGAAGAGGAAGGGGTCAAGCTACCACTGTCTCTCAAAGGAGCGGACAATCACTGTCTCTCAATGGAGTAGACTGCAAAACCGCGAGCCATGGTAGCCACTGTACCCGAAAATAGATAGGAGAAGACTGCCGCTGGCATTGCAACAATCTTTAGGAGGTCGTAGTATCGATCGATCCTCCATGTGCTCGAAAGGACTTAGTGCGTATCGGATGCGTCTTACTGCCTTGAGCATAGTACTCTGATAGCCGATGAAGAACGATTTTGTGGCCCAGAAAGGAGAGGTGGCACAAGGAGTGCCCGATGGAAGACGCATATACTCTGAGGGGGTGGGGAGCAAAGGTCAAAGTCGGCAAGCATCAATGGTGTGTCCGGTGATGCCACAGTAGGAGCACCCAGTAGTCTAGTCATCTGTTGGTAAAGAAGCTATGGCACTGGTGTGGCAAACTGGAGAAGGAAGGGTGGGAAGGAGAAAAAGGATATCTCCCAATGCACACGGAAATGATAGAGAAATCAAAAATTAATGTCGAACCCGCCACCAATCTTTGTCTTCTCTAATAAGAAGGATCTTTGTGGGCAAATGCAGCCAAGAAAGGTTGGATCTGATGCAGGCGACAGTGCAAGAGAAAGAAAGACTAAAAACGCAGGTGAGGAGAGAGAAAGACTAAAAACGTAGGAAAAACCAACAATAGCAATCAGTATGCTGAAATCAGCTCCGAACAGTGTGTGGTAGGCTGGAAACAGGCACCAGACTGTTATAGACAGTAATGACCAACTTGAACCACGATGTCCTCTACATCTAGGGTGTGGGCAGCAAGCTGAAATACCTCAAATCTGCAAAAACGAGATTATTTTCTGAATGGAAAGTGGTCGGCAATAGTCACTCTGCTATAAACAGCTGCAAACAGCAGGTGGCAGGCTGGAAACATGTGCCAGACTGTAGATGACAGCAAGGGGCAGCTGAGAGTGCGATGTCCTCCGCGAAAGGGGTGTGGGCAGCAATCTGAAAACACTTGAAACCTGCAAAACCGAGATATTGATGCAGTGGAAGAAGAAGAGAAGTGGATGCTGAACCTGCCACCCACCGATCTTTGCTATCACTAGAGTGGAGAATCTTTGCCATTGTTTGAGCAGATCCAGCTCTGATACCATGTCAAAAGGCGACGTACCAACGAGACATTAGGGTTTGTGGGGAGGAACACGGAGTGAACTCGGCAAACATGGAGAAGAGAAGAGAAGAGAGAAGAAACTCTGATGAATGGAATGATGAAGTTCTAAATTATGGAGTGAATGTGCTACAAGGAAACAAGGGTGTTGTAGCACAAGGAAGATGATGAAGATAGCCATGAACCAAGAACCGCAATGTCCTCCTGAAGGGGTGTGAGGGTAGTGGAGAGGTTGGAGAGAAGAGGTGATAGACTAAATGAATCAGCCATGAGGAATGAATGAGAGTGTGGCCTATAAATAGGCACATTCAATCTAGGATGGCACCCCTTTTTGGGGCTGCAAACCCTAAACGCAAAACGCAAAAATGCAAACAGCGGGTGAAGGGTGAAGGATTTCTCAATATTCCCCACGTTTTTCCCATTATCCCTTTGGAAAATTTAACAAGTGGCAACCTTTCCAAGTGAATTTCCAACATTATCCACATTATTATATCAATTTTCAGTCTAAAATTACTGAAAATTAATGCAATAATTATTAAATTGGCTAGGCCACTTCATCTCCCAAGTGTCTTTGTGCCATTTTTGACCATCACATTGGCGTTAAGTATCATTAGACGCCACATCTCTAGTCTCATCAACTGACACTTATGCCAAATAAATGACTTAGGCCACTAGCTGGCACTAGATACCACCTAGTATCTGTGCAACGTAACAAACAACAACTTTTGCCCTTGACATCCACTGATTCCCTTGGGACCCAAGCTCATTAATTTGCACTAACCTCAGTTGCACCTCACATGTGCAACATTTACTTAAACGTGTGATTAAAAATTAATCTACATGTTACATGAGGCTTACAGAAATACATGCCCTCATGACAACTAATGACTTATTTATACAACTCCATTGACTTGTCAAAAGTTCATGTTTTTTCATGTAGAGAAGTTAGCATACATCCTAGTAATGGGTAATCTAACTTGAATGTCATTATTTGTAGAATAGTGTAACAAAAAGCTAGAATGAGAAGCCATGGATTACGTGAAGAAATGAATCAAGTTGAAATTACGTTACAAGGCTTTCATATGCCTATCTTGAAGAGGAAATCCTTCAATCATCTCAAGATCTTAGAGAAGAGGATTTAGGAACCTTCAGCCTAGCTTGTTAGGCTAAGGTCCTCCTAGCAAGATACAATGGGTAGACTTTCTTTTATTAAGACCCCAATCAAGTTAGATTCAATCCCACCCTCTCTAGGAAACCTAAGAATGGGTTCTAATAAGAAACGCAAGAGTTATGATTAGCAACAGCAGCACCGGCAGCATTGCCACAAAAGGTTTCAAACCTGAAACATTTCATCTCAAGAACATAGTTTTTCAGCCTTGATTAGGCACACAATAAAATATAAAAATATATGTCAAGAAAAGTCACATGTTTCATGGGGTTGTTTCAAAGGAACATTGAAAGATTTCAGGCATTTCCAGTATTTCATATTTCAGACCTTCTGAAACACAGTACGAAGTTACCTTGTACTCTACTAACACAAGGTACCAATAGTCACCATCCTTGGGTTTGCACAAAAGGTGCCCATTATCCAGGGAGAAAACTATAAAATATCATTTTGTCATTACTTAACATCATATTTTATGTCATCTGGTTTGTAAAGCTATTGGGATCTATTTTTCTTAATACAGGCCACACATGCACAAAATGGATCATCAACCCATTTTCTTTAAATGACTCATAAGAAATCACTAGTGAATGTCATGAAACCATGTTCATTACCTTCTAGAATTTTGTGTGGAAGATGCAACTTCAATGCCTGCCTCAAGGCACCAGCAATGACATTGTAGTGACCCTTTCTACATCTAAGGTGAAAATCAAAGTCTTAAAGCAACTCATATATCAAGTGTTTCTTCCTTTTAAATAATTTTGACTAGGTACCCATTTGATACTCTCATGATCCAAAATAAGCTGAATAATTTTGCTGCATCCTGACAACTTTTTCAAAAGACACCAGTCTTACATTCAGAGTTGAAATAATCCATATACATCTGTTCTGTCTCAATTTAATGACAACAATAGATAACAAACGACTATACTGCATGTTGCATTGGAGTAATAAAAGATTGGTCAATTAGTGTTAACTCCCAGCTTTGTTCCTTAGCAACATGACATCATGTGCTAAAATTTTTACCAATTTCAGGCACCCATAGGACCTCTGTTCATCTACTTCTGCTTCTGCAACATGCCTGCATTTAGCTCATTTCTCTTGAGTGCAGTTATTTTCTGCAATCTAACAGCAACCTCCCAGAGAAAGGAGGGATAAGAGCCAAAGGAAGTCTGGAACCAGTAATGTCAGCACTGGACAACAGAAGCTTTCACAATATTTCTATAGAGCTGGCAGCTAATCTGCATTGTTGCCTCCATTTCTTTAAATCAAGTGGATGTCTAGTTCAAGTTTAATATACAGCTGGAAGATCCATTCAAATGCATGAGTCAAACATAGTGCTGAATCTGCTCGTTTCTATCATATCTCAGTGAACAGAAGGGAGGTTTATGTGCCTACAGCTGGCTTTAGCTAGAAAATATAATTAAAGCCAAAGAGAGGACGACAATGTGTAAACTTCCTACGAGTGTAATGGCTCTAAGTTCCATGGTCCTAAATAAATTGTGTGTAGGGGCATTTGATCGCAAGCTTCATCCTTGCAGACCAATTTGTTAGCATCAAAATTTGTTGTTGCCCATGTTTTTACATGTTCTAATGAGCTGAAGCATGCAAACAGAGGTGCATCATCAGCAGACTTCCAATATTGTTGGACTACTTTAAATTATCATAGCCAAAACACAGGTCATAAAGAAACAGGCAAATAATCAAATTCATCCACCTTAGCATCCAGGGTCAACTACTCTTGTTAAATCATACATACACACAAGAGACTTCTTCCCTGCAAGTAAGAAGAGACGCACCAGTCGTCCACGGAATGATCTTCATTATGCACATCTATCTTCATTGTCACCACTTCAACCTCCTGCTTGCTTATAGTAACACTTGCCATGGAAGGAGACTCCTCCACATCATGCTTGTCTTTAAACAAGGCATCTGTTGGAGGTAAAAAGGTATGTACTGGAGGACCACGAGATGAAGGTGGAAGAACAAAAGGAGACTTGGAATCTGATGCAGTCAAATGGAGAGGTTTGTGCTCGGGAGGAAGTAGAAGGTGAGGAGAGGAGGTGTCTCTAGGGCTCCCCAGCTTTGGATGCTCCTCTCGCAACCGAATAGGATGAGGTGCAGGGCTGCGGGGGCTGACAGGGGAGGCACGCACATGCAGGGGCTGTGTACGGCTGGCAAAATGCAGCACATCAGGGGGAGCTAGGGGTATCTCGTCAGTCACGTTGTTTGGCAGGTAGCGGAACTGCGATGAGACATCCGAATGTGGGAACTCAACACCTTCAGGGCCGACGAGGCGGGGGAGACCAGTCGGATGCATATCCATGGCTGAAAGACCTTAATTGAGAAGACAGTGGACAAGTGCTAAGGTTGCAACTGTAGGCAGGTTTGATGCTTGGTTTTCTAGCAAACCTCGAGTGCCTTGATCTAATGACTCGATATCCGGGCTTTCACACTGGCATTGCTTTGCTACTCTCAATGAGGAGAGGGGCACTTCTGCTGTATGACTTCAGCTTGATGACTCTAAAAATAAACCTTTGATACGGGCACTTCTGTCACATGAATTCTCCTTAATGCTTCTGTATGAAAATCCTCTTTGACAGGCACTTCTGCTACATGGTTCCACCTTGAATGATGCTTCCGAATGAGAAACCTTAGACAGACACTTCTGCTGTCTGATATCACCTGGATGAAAAATCTTTGACAGACACCTGTGCTAATATGATGATTTCACCTCGATGATGCTTCCGAATCTAAAATCTTGGACAGGCAATTCTGAATGGAAAATCCTGTCTGCTTGCCAGACAGAAAGCACCAGTGCTCACTAATGAAAAATCACTAGGCAGGCACTTCTGCTACCTGACTCGACCTTAGATGATGATTCTGAATATAAGGAACGGTTTTTGCTTGTCTGCCTGAGAAGCAGTACACTGCACAGAACAAATTCTAGAAACTCCCTGCGTACTTTCGTGGACCGACATTCAAAATCCAGTAGCTCTCCGACATACTATGCATTCAGCTTCTAACTTCTAGTCTCCACCTCGGATTATTCAAGAAAACCATCATCTATCTATTTTACATAATGTGGAAAACCATCATCATCTATACATCAATAGGATGGATTCATCATTATTCACGGATCCATCCATCCATCATCAATGATCATTCAAAAAAACCATCATTTATCTATTGGCATCATACGGAAAACCTAGTAGAAGTACTATTAGTGAAAAACCCCTATAAAATTCAAAAAAAGAACATTGACTTTCGAGTACTTTAGTTGCAATATGTCAATTGCATTATTACATTCATAAAATTTTGAGGTTCGAGTACTTTATGTCTAATATGACCAAAACATTTGAAAAATGAAGGAAGAATTTACACTAGTCTACATTGAAGGTTATCATATAGTTCTAACCAGCGTTCCTTCCACACTTTGCATGTGAGAAATCAATCTTAGTACCTAAATTAGCAAAGAAAGTAGTCCAAAAGTTGTTACAAAATCTAAAATCACGATCAAAAATAATAACTTTTGGCAAACCATGGTTAGTGAAAACAATCTTCAAAAACAATTGTGCAGCTTGAGATGCAGTTAATGTTTTCTTGCATAGTAGAAAATATGCTTGTTTTCTAAATCGATCTACAACAATCCAAATCATATTATGATTAGCTTGTGTGTTAGGCAAACCAGCTATCAAATCCATTGAAATATGTTCCCATGGTCGTTCAGAAATCGGTAAAGGCATTAACAAACCATATTGCTTACCATGGTGTCGCTTAACTCTTTGACAAATTAAACATTCAGATACAAAGTTAGAAACATCAGATTCTATGTGTGGCTAGTAAAAATCTTCAACCAATATATGTAAAGTAGAAATAATATCTCTATAGCCTTGATATGGGGGACAATGAGTTTCGTGCAACACAAATGATATAAATGGAAAAGCAACACAGAATCTTTTCTCATAAAATATAAATCCATCAGAATAAGACAAAGAATCAATTGGAATCCAATTATTAGCAACTAATTTATTCCAATCAGCTTGAAAATTGGGATCGTGGTCATAGTTATCCTTCATAGGAATAAGGGAATCAAAAGATAGAACGGAAATATTATGGATACTTGGTATTCTACTCAATGTATCGGCAACAACGTTCTCTCTTCCGGGTTGATATTGGATGAGTGGATGGAAACTTTGAATGAAAGCAGCCCATTTAATATGACGGTTAGAGATTTGTGGCTAACTAAGGAGATGTTTGACACTTTGTTAGTCAGTTTTGATCATGAATTCAAATCCCATTAGATAATGTTTCCATTGACGTAAAGCTTGTACTACAACTAACAATTCCTTATCATAGGTAGAATACTTCAATTCAGAGGGTTTAAGCTTGCAACTAGAATAGGCTACGAGATTTGAATCTTGCACGAGGACAGCTCCTATTCCTATTAGTGACTACTAGGAAGAATGGTCAATTAAAATCAAGTAATTGCAAAACATGTGCATGTGTTAAAGCATGTTTCAATAAATCAAAAGACTTTTACTGATTATCAGACCAATGATATACAACACCTTTCTTTAACAATTTCATTAAAGGCAATGCAAGTAATGAAAAATTTCGTACAAATTTTCTATAAAAGCTGGCAAGGCCTAAGAGAGAACGTAACTCATGCACATTTTTAAAGATTGGCCAATTCAAAATTGCCTCTATCTTTTTAGAATAAACACAAATACCATCAAAAGAAACAATATAACCTAAGTATTCAATCTGAGTTTGAAAAAATTCACTCTTATCAGGGTTAGCATACAATTGATTCTCTTTCAACAATTTGAAAACCAAAGATAGATGTTCACAGTGTTCATTCTCATTCTTACTGAAAACCAATATATCACCAAAGAAAACAATTACACAATTCTGATGCTTCAAAAATATTCGATTCATCATACGATTGAATGTAGCTGGTGCATTAGTCAAATTGAAAGGCATAACAAGAAATTCATTATGACCAAATTGAGCTCTAAATGCAGTCTTGAAATGTCAGGTGTATCCAATCGTACTTGATGATATCCAGATTTGAGATCTATCTTGCTAAAAATAATGGCTTCTTGTAGTTTATCCATGAGATCATCTACCCTAGGGATCGGATATTTATTCTTGACATTGATCTGGTTAAGGGAACGATAATCAATGAACATCCTATAGGTATTGTTTTTCTTCTTGAATAATAAGACAGGTGCACCAAAAGGAGAACTACTAGGCCTAATGAGTCCTGAGGTTAACAGTTCTTCAACTTGGGCTTGAATTTCTTTCTGTTCAATTTGATTCTGTCTATAAGGTGCTTTACATGGTGGTTGAGAACCTGGGATTAAGTCTATTTTATAATCTTTGGGTCGTGTAGGTGGTAAACCAGGGGGTAAATCAACAGCAAAACAATCTTTAAATTATGAAAGAAATTGTGCGTGCCTAAGATGCATATGATTTTCCTTAGCTTCAATTTTATTCACCATACTAAGTATGATTTGCTACATTTTCTTAATGCACGTTTAGCTTGTATGTGACTAAGCAATGGAAAATTTTCTAAGGTGTGCGGTCCATGTAATGTGATTTGTTTTTCGTTAGAATAAATTTTCATTGAATGTAAGGAATAATCTATATCGGGATTATATTTGTGACGCTAAGGCATTCCTAAAATAATGTTACTAGCTTGCAAAGGCACAACCAATAAATTTCTATGCTCAACATAATCACCAATTTTAATTTCTAAATCATGAACTTCTTGTGTGCCATTGTATTTAGTGCCTAAGAATGCAACCTTTATGCGATAATGAGTTGGAACAATATGTAAATTTAATTCTTTTACCAACTTTGCAGAAATAAAATCATGTGTGCTCCCATCATCATGTAAAACAATCTTTTCTTTACCATGCACAAGACATTTCATTGTTAATAATGAATGAGGATTTGGCATAGCAAATAAAGTATCTAAAGCATTGCCGATATCACCTTCATCTTCCGTAAAAACTGGCATTGCTCCATGGTCTTCATCTTTAGTTGCTCCTAAGTAGTTGATGTGAACAGTTGGCTTTTTGGATTGACAATTTACTGCTAAGTGTCTAGGTCATTGACACTTGTAGCAAACTATAGGCTTGGCTTTCGAAACATTATTGGTGATGGCTGGAAGTTTGGGTATGTTGGGATTTTGGCTAGAAAGTTGGGTTAGGATTTGAATTTGTGTTTGATGGTAAAGCAAGGGTTAACTCCACAGTTTACAAAAAGAAGAAGGAACAAAGCGATTTTGATTGAATCTTTGGAAGTTAGAATTGAATTACTTTGTATCATAGTTACCATTAATCTAAAATTGTTGTGGTCACTTTTCTCGTCTACGAATTTTATCTTCAACATCATGTGCTAGAGAAATCACATCTTCCAAAGTCTTTGGCTTAAACATATTCACTTTTGCATAGAAGTGACCAAGCAAATTGGACATATACTTGTGCTTGTGGATTACCTTAGGAACATCTTTAAGCATTCGAAGTTGAAATAAGGTATTCCAGAAACGCTTAGTGTATTGTGGTATGGATTCACGATCTTGTTGTTGCAGAAAATCTCATTGTTTGATAGCTTTTTCATGGAATTAAAGTAGAAGAAAATTTTGTAAAATGTTCATTTGAAATGCCTCCCAAGTAGAGGGACAATCAATACTCTTGCGGATGACAGTCCACCATAATGATGCTATGTCTGCTAATTGGTTAGTGACGCATTTAAGTTTATCTTTTTCAGCATATTGCTCTTCATTAAAATAGTCACAAGTTGACTGATAAAAGTGAGAATAATTTTGCAGTCACATTGCCCATTAAAAGTACGAAATTTGAAATTTCTTTTACTTATCTTGGCTTCTTTCCTGAAGACTGTGCTTGGAGTGTCACATCACTCGTATGTCGAATAATGTCTTTGGGTTGCGCTTCGTCTTGATCGACAATGGATCATTGAAGTGTAGCCAGTTGTGCTTGCAAATTTTGACGTGCTCTTCACTCTTCTTGAAGCTGCATCGTGATTAGGTCCAATTTTTGTTCCATAGTTGGCTCAAGCAAATCACCTTTACCCATAAAATCTTCCATGTTTTGATCGAACATCCTGCAAAAATCTCAAACAACCTGACACACTCGAAATCTTGTTAGAAGGATGAGCGTAGCTCAAATTTGGGTTTACAAGGCTTGCTAATTTTTAAAAATGACTTTTTCTTTTATGATCTTGCTTCTTTCGTAGGTACGGCAATTGATGACGGTTTTCTTCCAAGCACGAAATTCTTCTGTATAGACTGCGTGTGACAATCTGCTTGCTAGAAATCAATTCTGCCAAAGTGCAGGTGTGAACAAAGGCTTGTTGGAGTTGCGTAACCGGTTCAGGAGTAGCTCGGTGTGAACACCCACTATAAAGGAGATTAAAGCTTGAATTGAAGCTTTAGTATAAGCGTAAAACTTTAAGCTTTAAAAAGGTTAATTATTTTGAATCAATTGTGGCAGGATGTCAAGACGTTATCAGAATTAGCCATTGAGAACATGCTACCGCCGCCGATTGTTGAACTTTGGAGCTTAAGGTTTATAAGCTTAAACATTAAGCTTTAACAGTTGATATAAAACTTAACAGTTTCTGTCTAAGAGAGGGAAAAAAAATATCTTTACAAAGGAGCTTCCTGAGAGGTCCTTTGCTTCCTGGGTGAGGTCCTTCGCGATCTGATAGCACAACAGGGGGGTTTTCATCGCTAGGAACACGCTAGTATTGATAGTTTGTTGCGAGACAGCCTGTAGAGCCCGTTCATTCCAGAAGCTTTGCCTTTGCGCGAGATGGCAAGTGATTGGAAGCCCTTAATCTCAGCTTCGCTTTGATACCACTGGTGCACAAATCGGATGTTGAATGCGTACGTAGCGAGCGCTGGAAGGTCCCCAAGAACAAAAGAACTCTACTAAAGCTCATAAAATAAAAATAAAGGTTTGCACGACATGAAGAAAATAAACAAATTGGGTACAATCTCCCCCTATGCCTTGTGTGAGTGCTTCACAAGGCATGTATTTATAATTTTATTAATCTCCAAGCTAAAAAATAGCCCAATTTATAATTAGCATGCTTTTGGCTTTTGTGTTTGCTTTTGCCTAAATAAAGAGTAAAGCGTTTGGGCGTCCCAAAAGTCGGGCTATGCCCAAATACAATGTCAAATAATGAAATATTTTAATCGAGCGCCTATGTGCATACAAAATAATAAATGTTTGTCAAGTGCTTTAATAAATAAGCATGCCTAAATAAATATTAGCGCCACGTCTTTAATGATAAAGTGGCACCCATCAAAAATGATAATTTCTTCTCGATAATCTGAATATGCTACTGCCCAGTGCTTCCCAACGCCACTGTTGCTTGCTCTACACAACAATTGAAGTATTCACAATTATTAGAAAACAATAAAATTAAACCAACAAAAGTGAATACCTAGGAGTCTTCAGCTACAAAATAAATAAATAGGTTGGAACTCTGTCCTAACCTTAATTTAATATGAGTGCACTCTAAACTCATAAACGTCCATGAATTTAAATATGTATTTTGTGGAATCACCCACGTGCACATTAAATTAATTTGACACCCAAAAAGGACAAGCGTCCTCCTCAACTTCTCGCACAAGGAATCCACCTTGTGTATGAGCCCTAGTAAATAAATATAGTTTTATGGAATTCACCGTGGAAAAAATAACCTCACGGAATCCACTGTGGAATATGCCTCCTGGCATCAGACACCCATGTAGTTCTAACTTCAAGTTATAAAGTCTACTATCATTGCAACCCTAGCATCCACTAGTGTCATTGTTCCATTAACAACCCTATTTAAAGGAATTCCAATTATTCAAAGGACCTTCAAAATCTACATTGACAAAGTTGAAATAGTTGAAGCAACAATGCAAAAGCCTCAAATGAGTAAAGTGCCTAGCTATCTCCCACTCGAACTCTAGCAAGTTCATCATTCGTCAATAGTGGCACCTACATCTTGCTCCTATTTGCACCAAAGTTAGTAAATATCTCAACTTGTGCAATGTTGTTTAATCGTTTGGAGAAGGGACCCCTTATTTTTA
This sequence comes from Lygodium microphyllum, assembly GCF_053477565.2. Classification (NCBI taxonomy): domain Eukaryota; kingdom Viridiplantae; phylum Streptophyta; class Polypodiopsida; order Schizaeales; family Lygodiaceae; genus Lygodium; species Lygodium microphyllum. The sequence continues at coordinate 84,339,633 of NC_141141.1, read as the reverse complement.
GCTACCACTCATCATTATGGTTGCATATCAAAGCTGTTAATCATCATTGAAATGTATTTCAATCTTGTGTAGTTGCCACCCATCTTACTCAAAGTACATAACTAACTACCACATCATCCTATACACTACAATATAGTCCATTTTCCACCTCTCATAGTAGTTGTCAAGCCTAGGACTACTACAATTTTGCATCAATCTATGTTTTTGGAACTACCACCTAGTACTTTCATTAGCTAGTAGGCCACCCCGCTACCTCCTATACCAATCAACTTGGTCCCCATAGATTGTACTCTAATACGTGTTTACTAATGCTAAACACATTTAGAGAATACTTCCTACATTTTGGGATTGATTCAAGGTATGACACACTCTTCGAGCTATCAAAGAGTCCTCTTCTAGCTCATCTTTTCCTCAATTGAGCTTCACCATACTCATATCAACATTGATTGTTTATTCATTCATTGAATTTGAGTCCTTTGCACCTTTTAGTTCCATTATGTTCATTGGGTTTGTTTTTTTACTGTATACATTGAGTTTTACTTCTTTGTTTGAGTATTCCTTTACATAGTATTAGAGCTAGATACACTTTGAAGATACCTAATCCTTCATCTAAAACTAAGAATGTAAAAGTGAAGATATCTTCAACCAATTCATCACCAAAGTAGTCTCCTTCACACCTCATGAGAAGGGCCAAACAAGAGGAGTGACACTCTCAACTATCTCCTACAAAGCCCATAACATCAAGAAATATACTAGATTGATATGATATAACCATTTGGTGTAGCAATCACTCGAGAAGAGCACAAGATGATTCTACAATATAGGTAAGCCCTTGAAGAAAGCTCTCGTAATCCTAATCTACCTTATATAGCACCATTGGCTCATGTACCAACAAACTAAGTCTAGAAATTGGAGATCCTCTAGGGCCATAAGAGCCTCATATTGATGCATATCTCCTAGCTAGAGAAGGACACACCGAGTGCATATCATTCTTCAATTAAATTCCATCTCAAGTGATGAAAGGTGAACAAGTTCAAGGTAAGTTAATTAAAGACCCCTAGAAGAGGTGATTCTAAGAAAAGATTGGGATAAAGGATGATGTAATGTTTTGATTACTTCTTTCCCCCACCCAATGTGAGTTGGGGCTTGGGAGGGAGGTGAGTTTCAAAGGCTTAAAACTTTAAGTATTATGGTTAATTGAAAGAGAGAAAAAGCAAAAAAAAAAAAAAAACACATGATAACAAGAGTTGCCACCCTCCTTGAACTCATCATAGCCAACCCTGCCTCGATTCTATTGAGCTCCATCCTATTGTGTGATTGTAACCAATCATCAAAATCATTAGTGCTCGAAGGATTCACTCGCTCCTCGTCATCTTCAAGAGCCTCAAAGGTCGCCATGCCACCACACAACCAATTTCGAGATTGTCGAGAAGAATGAGATCAATTGTAGCCTTTTTTAAGTGGACAATATGGAGAAATAAATAGCTTATAGCTAAGGCTTAGTAATGCCCATTTTTACCCTGCACCACTCTACTATATGCTCAAAGAGAGAGAGAGAGAGAGAGAGAGAGAGAGAGAGAGAGAGAGAGAGAGAGAGAGAGAGAGAGAGAGAGAGAGAGAGAGAGAGAGAGGCGAGTAGAAAGAAGAAGAGGAGGAGAGGAAAAGGAAAGAGAAGAAGAAGAGGAGACAAAGGGAGAAGTAGAAGAAGGCTAGAGGAAAGTAGGAGAAGAGGAAAAGAAAAAAGAGCAAGAAAGGAAAGGATAGAAAAATGGAGAGAAGTAGTAAGAGAAGAAGAAGAAGATAACAAAGTTAAGAAGAGGAAGAGAGAAGAACCGTAAAGAAAAAGAAGGACAAGAAGAGAGTCATCATCTCCCATCAACAAGATCATGTAAAGGAGTATCTCTTTCATCTTATGAAAACTCTATTCACACCCCCTCAGCCTCTAGTACCTGTGGTGGTTGACTCCAATTTTCTATACAAGGTCCCCATCTTACAAAGGCCCTGCCTAGTTGTTCGAGGCTCTTAGTTGTATCCTTCAAGTTGGTTGAAGTTGGGAGTCTAGCATGCAAGAGGTTGTATACACGTGATGGCCTTGAAGAGGCAAAACTCTGGAGTGGGAAGCATTAGAGCCACAAATGAACCCGCAAGCATGGACAACATGCTATCACTTGCAAACCAATCCCAAGTTCTTTCGTAGGATTTAAGATTAATTTAACACAAAAGATGGAAATATTGCAAGGTTTTTTTCAAATTATAAATCAAGTTTTGTAATTTAGGAAATAAATTTTGGCATAAAGGAATGAAGGGATGACATAGAAACTATTAATTTAAAATATTAACTTAGAAAAAGGGAAACATAGAGAAGAATTTAAACACTAGGTTTTCTATCTATCCTAAACAAATAAATTAGGATAGTGTAAAATGATGTAAAAATTAGGAAGAATTTCAAAGGTAGTTGAATTTAATCAACGTGCATCGAGAAATAGGTTAAACACTAGATTTTGGAAAAATCAATTAGAAAATTTATATAATTCCACTTTGACCATGAATAAAAGAATGAATAAATGCATCAAATATATTAAGGGCATTCTAAATCATGCAGAGTTAAAAAAAGAATGATTAATGTAACTAGAAATAATTTGTTATTTTGTTATAAAAATAAGTTAGAGGTATAAAAAAAACTTTCCTTTGATAGAATAAGTTACACATATTATTCAACATTATTAATTAGGATAAAACTCTTGATATGTATTTAGTCTATTGATGAACCTTAGGATCACTAGGATAGATTCACATAAATCCACATAAAGAGGGAGATACTCACAATATTAGGAACCTAAGCTTTAAGAAAATTTTTTCACTTTGATAGATTGCTTAGCATTGATCTCAATACAAGATGCTTATTTAGAAAGGGCCTGAAGTTTTGATTTAGCTTTCATAAGTTAAGACAAGACTTAGCCACTATTTTGGCACATAGAAATCCAACCTCTCAATCAAGGCTCACAATTAGATTGATCTTTCAATCTTAACCAAGGGACTTAGGCCAAAAGGGATTGCAATCAATAACCTAAACAAATTAGATAAGCTTATCATAGCAAGGAAAGAGTCAATGGGGAAAGCTATTAGCTCAAGATTTCAAAAACCCTAGAAACTTCCAAGGAAAAGAGAAACCGAGTTGGAAGGTTAAAAAGATTACCTACTAGGTTAAATCTTGCTTTGATTTGCCATCTTGTTTGTGATTGCAATAATGCTTTGCAAGAGATTTCTTGATACACTTAAAAAGATATGATTGTAGAGTATAGAATCCCAATTGAGCCTAATTTACAACAGAATAAAAAAGTCATGCTAGACCTTCCCCAAGGCTAGTTGTGGAACCCTACACTAAGGGGATTGGCTTTTTACCACCTTAGAGAGCTCGAACTTGGTCTTGATGGAGAGAGGTCTCTCTGTAGATAACCTTTGGGTAGGAGGAGGTGAGGGTGCTAGGAGGGCTCTCGCTAGTAAACCCCTTAGGCTCCTAGGAACCGCTTAACCCTTGTGTGACTCATGATAGGCTTCCTGAGAGCCTTGTTGCTACTTGAGGGAGGAATCTTGGTGGAAACAAAACCTTCGGGTTGATCTTCCATAAGGGTGGAAGGCTGAGCTATATAGGACTCTTCAAGGTAAATAAAACCTATTTTTCAAACAATTGTTTTTCTTTTTTATGTGTCATGGCAGGGGTCTCTGTGGGATCAACAACACACGGTAGCTAATACAATTGTTGGCTTTATGTTGAAGAACCTTGTCCAAATTTCTAATAAGTAAGGATTGATGAAATTGGGTGAATCAAATGAACGGATGAAATGTGCAAGTGAGTTAGGGAGAAAGGTCAACCAAGGCAAGTTAAGACTCCCTAGGTATGTCCTAATGTTGATGTGTCCTAAGTAAGGGTGTAGGGAAAATGGGAAAAGAGCTAGGGGGTTAGAGACAGAGCCATTCGATCAGGGTCACTGGATGTATCCAACCAGCACAAGAAAAGTGGAAAAAGTAGAAAAGCGCAAGTTGGGAGCCAAAACAGGTGGCCTAGAAGGAAATCAGACACAATGGAAGAAGCAAGAAGGGAAATGACTGAAAGCACAAGGGCGGTCTCAAAAGCTAAGGCAAAGGCAAAAGAACATTTTTAAATGCGAGACTTTTTGTAAAAGAGTGCTAGGCTCCCTCATGTGCAAATTGTAAAAGTACATGGGTGGTAGGAAGGAAGCTAGGAAGATAGCAAGACAATGGGAAAGAGGGCCTAGAAGGCCACGGCCAACCATGTAAAGAGGGGATAAGGGGATGACCGTCTAAAAGGGATTTAGGGTTTTATATATAAAGTTAAAAAGTGAATGAGGAGCTCATTCTTTGGTGTGTGGCAAAGTGGACTCATCTTCTTCTCTTCTTCTATTCTCTTCTTGCTTGCTTGTGTGTGCTTGAGAGAGGGAGTGTGAGAGTGTGAGGGACTGAGTGTGTGAGGGTGAGGGATCTTGGAGGTGAAGCTCTCCATCATCTCCTCTCTTCTTGTCTTCTCTTGTATTCTCTTGTCTCGCACGCAACTATGGAAGATGGAGCTTAGAGGTGGAGGCTTGAGGATGCTTGAGCTCCCACTTTGAACGATAGAGCTACCACTATGCTTGAGGGAGGAGGCAACTCGTTTGGGCATCAATGTAAGCTCACTACACCCCGATAGGATCGAAGGTGCATTGGCTAGGTGAGAGATGCCTATAGGTATTCACTTGAAATGCTTGAACAATAAGTGGTCCGTGGGTGTTGGCGGAGCTCAACTCTACATTTTGGTTCCATTGTGAGGACCAATGGATTCAAGCTTGAGCACTTGCACACCTCAAATCGAGCAACAAAGTAAGGGTTTCATCCACAAACCAGAGCTTGAGATAGGTAGGAGGTTTTGGGTTTTTAATATTTGCAATAGTTAAGTTTTTTTTATAAAATGATTAGGCAAGTAGGAGGAACCATTTTAGTAATTTGCTTTGGATTTTTGTTGCATTTAGAGTAGGATGGGACTAAGGATTCAAAGGGAAAAATTTTAGGGTTTTTGCTGTGAAAAAAACCCAAACAGGGAAAAAATGGAGAAAACGAGTGCTTAGAGGTGTTAGAATCGCACGAGGAGTAATCGGAAAGATTAAGGTTGAGTCCAGCAAGACTTTAAGACCCTCAGAAGCAAAGGAAAACCTCACTTTCAGGTTTTGCAATAAGAGAGAGAGAGAGAGAGAGAGAGAGAGAGAGAGAGAGAGAGAGAGAGAGAGAGAGAGAGAGAGAGAGAGCTTGAGAGCTTGAGAGCTTGTGAAAGACTTGGAGCTTCCAACAAATCAATTGGAAGCCACACAAGTTTTTTGCTTGGATCAGGTGTGTAGAAACCTTTATGTGTATCTACCCTTGGATTTTGGATAATCTTGCTTGTGGGTGTGGCCAAAATCGTTGTCACAAAGTGATTTTTGTTGTCGTTGTTTGCGTGCCGATAGAATCAGATACGGTCCACAAGGGTACGATTCCCAGAATTGGCCGCTCGAACACCCTACACCTGTTCGATTCTAAGAATCAGAGGACCAACACTCGGACCCAATCTAACATGTACGATGATCAAAGTCAGTAAAATCGGTCTCGGACGTGCCAAACTCAAACACCCCAACAATCGGACCATTGCCATGCATCCGATCCTGAGGATCGGATACCTAGACTTGTGACCTTGTCGGATTTTGAAAATCGGACTCTCGGACCACCCTGTTCGATTTTGCCAATTGAACACACTCAATTTGGACCAACCCATGCTGTCCGATCAGACATACCAGATTTTGACACATCAAAACTAACAAATATAGCTCGCCGAGACAACAGAGAGTACATTTGGCAACAAGGGAATTCACCAACCGCCTTTAGGGGCAAATCCAACCCTAGAAATCGCAGCCAACAAACAAACAAGAATAGTGCTAATACTCATGTTAGCATATTCAACACACTTAGAGCCGTAGGCTAACCAGCAGACCCCATTTGACCTTGATCAAGCGGAACAACATAGCACAAGCCCTAGAGACCAGAGCAAGTGGCTAGTATAACTGAGCGTGAAGCCCTATTCAATTGAGACCTTAGATGAGAGTGTGAGAGCTGCAATTGTCACTTTGTATTCTCACCCACATTGTTTTCCAACACTTGAAGTATACTTAAGAAAAGCTGAAAACTTGATTTCGCACGGTGCACAGAAGAGAGCACACACACACACACATCCCTCTCCCCCCCAATTGAGTGTAAGTTGAGGACTATTTGTTAATAATAAGAAGGAACTCACTCAGACCTAACAATCAGAATGAACCCACCACAGTAGGAGAAGACTCTGAAACGTTGTCGAGTGATAGAGAACCCCAAGTATAGGACCAAGCGAGGTCGCGACACAGGAGTTAGACACTGCAAGGATTGACACCATTGGAGGAGTGGATTTACCCAACTTGATCAAACTCATCGACAACCTAGTGAAGCATGAGACCACGAATATGGCAGAGTTAAGCACTAACCACGTATGTGGCGAAGAGCTTTACCTAGGCAGTTTCCCAATGGAAATCCGGCAACTAGTCACCAATAATGATCTACAGACCACCACGGTAGGACATTCGAGGGTATCATAGTAGACCTCGAAGAGGAAATGAGACTAGCATGGGAAGCTTTTCAAGGCATAGTGGCCTACAATCAGGAATAACAAGCCATAAGCTTGAGACAAAACATAGAAATATGTGAGATTTAGCGATGCTAGCCCTAGCAAGCAGAAATAGGAGAGGACTTGACAAAGAGAGGGAAAGAGAGCTAGAAAGTGATCTGACATTGAGCGAGCTTCTTAAAAAGTAAGTGCTAGAAAAATCATCAGTAGAGCATAGCGCCACTGCAATGGCAATCTCGTTGTTGCAAGATTAGGAGTTAACCAGGGCTCTAAGAGCCAACCAAGAATCCTTGTCATGACTAAGTAATTAGACAAATACCAGCCAAATGATGACCCATACAGCTAGCCTCATAAAGCAGTGTAGTGAAAACCATGAACTTGTAGATAAGAGAATACTGTGCACAATAAGAGAAAGAGATAGAGGTGATATGGAAATGGAGTGAACTACAGTTGAACATTTCATTGCTAGTAGTTGTTGTTGAGATATCGAGCTTCACTCATGATATGCCAGGGTGACCGTTGTGCATTTATGTCACCGACTTGTCATTTGTAGATGCGGTTGGTACACCACCCATGAATAATAGCTAGATGACAGCTATCCCTATCTACTCTAATTCGTGGCTCAGTTAGTATGCCACCTTAGTTAGTTGTCTTTGGTTTGAGACCCATATATAGGGTTCTTCTATTTCTTTGTAAGAGAGTTCTTTTGGCTTACACAAACTAAGAAGAGGAAAACTGTTTTCAGCCTCCACCCTTGTGTGTATTCCCCCATTGTGCAAGTAATAAAGCTACAAGTGAGACTCCTTCCTTCTCTCCCACAATCTTGACAGTTGTATATATACATGGTACATTAAATGAGGTAGGTGAGCTTCATCTCTAAATATCTTAGATATGTACAAAGTGGATATCTATGGGATGCTTTTTTCCACATATTGACTTGTCCTTATCTTATCCAAACTTTTATCCTTATCCACAACTTTATCTTTACATCCCCCCTCAAAAGGATTCCATAGGTATCTATAAAGAAATAAAAGATTACATTCAATTCATCAATTTAGCTAGAATATTTTCCCCTCCCCATCAGATCATGCAAAGGATTTGCATGGCAATTTTATGATTCAAGTGGGGAACTAGTTCGGCGAGGAAATCAACAGCATTTTCACATGATGGTACATATTGAAGGATGATATGGGAATTCTCAACTAATTCACGTACGAAATGATATCTCATATCAATGTGGCAGAGTTTAAGACTTAATTTTGGGCCTTGAAGGATAGAGATTGATGCTTTGTTGTTGGTGAAGATTGGAATTTGCTGAGGTTGATATCCAAATATGATATCTTCCAAGAGTTTCTTTAGGTAAATTATTTCCTTGGCAACCACCCTACATGCCACATATTCATTTTCAATAGTAGAAAGTGCTACGAAGTCTTGGTGTTTGGTGCTCCAAGAGATGGGACCTCCTACTAGAGTAATGATAAAACCCATGATATGGGTAGCAAGGTCACCACCCCAATTTGCATTGGAATATGCTCTTGTTAACCCCAACACGAAGAAAGCAAAAGAAAGCGGAAAAGATGCAGGGCAAAGGTGGAAAAAAGGTAGCCCGACTGAAGAAAGAAGATGATAAAAGACCAAAAGTGCAAGGGCAACCTTAAAAGTCCAAGGCAAATGCCGAAGGGAAAAGGCGCATTTTAAAATGGAAAAGGCGCACCCTGAAATCTTGTAAAAGAGCGCTGGCTCTCACCCGTGCAATTTGTAAATGTAGACAGGCGGTGGAAAGGAAGCTAGGAGGATAGACAGACAATGAGAAAAGGGACCTAGGCTAATGGCCAGCCATGTAAAAAAAGGGGGATGACCGCCCATGGAAATTAGGGCATGTATATAAAGTTAAAAAGTGAATGAGAAGCTCATTCTGGTGTGTGGTAGAAAGCGTCTTCTTCCTCTCCTCTTGTTTCTTGCCTTCTTGCCTCCTTGCTTGTGCTTGAGAGAGGGATTGAGGGAGTGTGAGGGAGTGAGGTAGTGATCGTGTGAGGGTGAGGGATCTTGGAGAAGAAGCTCTCCATCTTCTCTCTTCATCGTTTCCTCATCTCCTCTCTTCTCTAGTCTCGTACGTGGCTATGGAGGATGAAGCTCATGGGTGAAGGATTGAGGTTGCTTGAGCTTGCCTCAAGGATCGTGGAGCTGCAGGGATGCAAGAGAGAGGAACGTACTCGATCGAGCATCAAGGTAAGCTCACTACACCCGTAAGGTAGGCATTGCGTGACGACTATGTGAGAGGTAGCCATGGCTGCTCAGTTCGAAACACTTGAACAATAAGTGGTCCGTAGGTCTCACAGTAGAGCTTGAAGAGCTCCCACATTTTGGTTCCATTGCCGGGACAGGCGGAATCGAGCTTTGAGCGCCGCGCGCATCAGATCGAGCATGGAAGTAGGGTTTGCAACCTGAACCAGTGCTCGAGATAACTAAGAGACTTAGGAGGTTTTAATCTGAGGAATAGGTAAGTTTTTGGGTTTGTTGGAAGCATTAGATTAGGACTATTGTTCTGCATTTCTGTTTTTCATATTGGTTGCACTAGATTAAGGTTAGATTAGGGTAAAACCAGAGAAAACAGAGGTTCTGGCTGCTACTGGAAATAGGAAAATAGGGGACCAGATTCAAGCTTCTGGGTGAAACAGGGACAGGGAACTGGCTGTAAGGTGTTGCAGTGCTGGGAAAGAACCTTAAGAGGCCTGGGAGGCCAGGACAGACCTCATTTTCTTAGTTGGCTTTGTTTATGAGAGAGAGAGTTTCTGGTTCACAGGACGAGGAAACGCAACCCCGATTCTAGGTGCATTCGATTTGTGCTACTTCAGGTGAGTCCAGTGTGTTCCAGTAGCGCTCTGATCGGTTATGGGATGTTTTGTGATGATTGAGTGCAACGAGCATTAGGAAGGGTTCAAACGCCCTGAAATCGCACCCGCCGCCGACGCAGTCGGACCAACCTACAGTGGTTCGATTTTCAAAATCGGACCACTCGTGCTCGGGAGTCGGACCGTCTGACTTCCAGAATCGGACCGTCCGACTGAGAGTGAGTCGGACCAGTCTGGTTCGATTACCAGAATCGGACCAGCTCGGTCGGACGTGCCACGTGGCACTCGGACTGCCCCTTATAATCGGACACTCAACTGTCTGATCAGACCATCCTGTCCGATCGAACCACTCGGACTAACCTGTTCGATCAGGCACCTCGTCCGATCGAAGAAATCGGACCGACCCCCGTCTGACTGTTAGAGTCGCACCATACTGGTCCGATTGCCAGAATCGGACCATCCGACTCTGAGAGTCGGACCATCCCGATCCGATTCCCAGAATTGGACCATCTTGCCAGAACACAAAGAGAAGGATCTTTTACTGACCTGACCACAGACCTGACCCCAGGACGCAACCCTGAACACCCCCAGAACCCAATTTGGCCATTAGAACCTCAGAGATTTATCAAACTCAGGGTGCGGAAAGACCATAGAATAGCCGGGAACCGAGTTGAAAACTCAAATTAGGCTCAGAACGTGGGTAGAAACAAGGTGGAGTTTGCATTAAACTCTTTTTGCATCGGCATTTCACTTTTGTGCTCCACTAAACCTACACAGCGAGAAAAGAGAAAAGCATGTTTTTGCACCAAGCACCACGAAAGCACTAAGCACAACGTGTGAGTAAGGGTCGACGCTGCTTTCAAATAACACGGAACACATCTGGATACCTAATAACATTAAGGAACCCACTAGTAGGAGGAGACCCCAAGACTTAGACAGGTGCCTGAGCGCCCTACTAGTAGTACCTGGAGAAAACACAAAGACACGAGAAGCAACAAGATAGAGGAGTGGAAGCTACCGGAGCTGATTGGATTCATCGACAACCTCGTGGAGCTGGAGGCAGAAACAATGTTGGGATCAATAGGCGATCAAGGGGAAGACTAATTAGATTTAGGAGAATTTCCAACTTCGGTCTAGGAACTGGTACACAACTACGATCTACTCACCAGGACTGAGATCCAAGGTAGACCTGTAGAGGAAGTGGTGGCTAACCTGGAAGAAGAGAGAAGAGCTATCAAGAGAGCATTGGAAGGCATAATTGCCTACAACCATGAGCAAAGGGCTAGAAGGCTGCAGCAGGATGTGGATATGTACGACGCTAGATGAGTACTAGACCTAGCTGGGGCAGCCAAGTCTGGACCGAATGTAGAGAGGGAACGGGCAGCAGAGGCTGGCATGACGTTGAGTGAACTAGTGGCAAAGTGACTCATGGACAATACATCCATGGAGCAAAGTGCTACTGCCCTAGCCACCGCGCTACTGTCAGGATTGGGAGTCATGCAAGGAGCTAAAGGGTAGACTAGAATCCCAATAGTAGCGAAACAACTAGCTCGATACGAACCTAGCAGTGACCCGTACAGCTTCATGGAGCAGTTCGAGCAAGTATGTGAGGTGAACGGTCTTACTGACCCTGCGCAGCGAGCTCAAGCTTTCGGCCTGTGCTTAGACGACAAGGGGAGGACCTGGTACTCTAGTCTGGATGACGCAGAACGTACAAACTTCGCTCATCTTAAGGGCCTCTTCATCAAGAGGTTTTTGGAGGTAGGGTACTCGGACAATCTCATTGTTAGGTTGATGAATATCAATCATCAAAGGGAGAAGGAGGACGTTAGGGATTACGTTACCCAGGTGCGCAGTCTCTATAAGAGAATCCCTGCCAATGAGCAACCCACCGAGAGGGCAGTCTCTACAATGTTCATGAACGGGATTCGAAGCGAGGAGCTCTAGAAGGCTTTGGCCAGTAACTCCACCTTACAACGAGACATGCTAGCTCGAGTCTTCGAGGAGGCAATACACGTAGATGATCAACTCAGGGAACGTAGCATGAGGATTACCAACTGGGATAGTGTGAGCCAAAGGGACCCTGAGAGATCAACCATCTTAGGGGAAAAAGTAACTGCTAGCGCGCAGGACAAGGGAAAGAGTGTAGACCACGACCAAGGGATGGCAGAGATGAGACTAGAGATTGCGCGATTGCAAGAGCTCGTTAGAAAGCCAGTAAGATCGCATGTACAATGTGTGTACTGCGATGGCAATCACCTCCTAGTGGAGTGCCAAGATCCTAGATCTCGGCCGTGCTCAAATTGCGGTAGATTCGGACATGATGCAGCGCATTGCAGAATGCCGAGGAGACTCCCATATACGCAACAGTACAACCCTCCATAGTTAGGTAATAGGCCACCTAATTTCTTTGGCAGGGGAACCCAGTTAGCTCTTCCAGCACCAATTGACCCAAGACTTGTCGTGCCTAGGCTGGAGATGAACTCAACTGGTATACCTAGGCCACTAGGGCCTTTTGTGACTCACCCACCTAGCGATGCTCCTGTTCACTTTGTGGAGGAGCCCAATGAGGAAGAGGCATATGTCAATCCTTATGTATCCTACGACGAGGAGGGCAACCCAGTCCTGATGGACTATCGGCCAGTATCGGTGATGGCCTTAGGAAGAGGACAAGGCAGAGGCTTTGGAGGGCCAAGCAAAGATCTGGTCACATGCTGGACTTGCGTCCATCCAGGCCACATTTCATCACGCTGCCCAGAGCGAGAACAAGCTAACAAGGACAAAGCGGATCTCCGATGCACAAAGTGTTGAATCACACATCTGTTTCCTGACTGTCCTAGGTGGAAGCCATCAACGAGCGCTGCCAACATGCCATCGGTGCCTTTGGGGCTCTTTGGAGTTGAAACTTTCGGTAGTGAGGATATGCCCATCCCACTACATGCTATGACGTGAGCTCAAACAAAACAAGCAGGCATCTTCTTACCAGGGCCAACTAACCTTGATGCAACCTCAATAGGGAAGAAAAGCCGGAGGAGACGAAAAAAGAGAACTGATGCCAAGCTAACCCTTAAAACCGAGGAAACGACTACGTTGGTAATGGGAAAGAGGGTCACAGACGCAGAGGCAGAGACCTCGGCTCCTAAGACAGCAGAGCTAGGGAGTGCCAAGGTAGGGGATGGAGCCCCAAGAGGAACACCAAGGAAAAGGGAATTCTCTTGCAAGAAAATCTATCTTGTAACATCAACAAGCTTTTTTATTAGGTTTTATATGATGACAATGAAGAAAAGAACACCAAGCACAACAAATCTTCATGCAACATCATGTAGATCTCCCACGGATTTGATAGAATCAACCATATTCTTCAATATCTTCATAGAATCCATCAATAGAACAAATAAAGCAAAGGAATACACCATCTTTGAATGGAAATACATCACATAGTATTCATTCTCAATGTCTTCATAGTCTTCTCTCTCAATCTCTCACATACAATCATAATGTTTTAGTAGAATTGGCTATCTCTGACTCTCTCTCTCTCTCTCTCTCTCTCTCTCTCTCCATCAATAATACATCATATCCTCACTAAAATCTCTCAATAATTACCCTCAATAATCATTCTTAGGTCGTGGATACCCCTCCCAAGAGGTGTGTCTGATATGAAGAGGCACCAGAGCCACTACAGTGTCCTTTCGTAGCTCACCATTGTCACTTCACTCCAGTCTTTACTTGAGTCTTCAACAGCTACTTCTTTTATTTCTTTTAGCTCTTTTGCACTTGTATTCACCTCTTTCCAAGGCTAGAAAACTTTCCCAAGCTACACTCTCATCCATCAGAATACATACAAAAGCATACAGAAGGTCTACAGAAGCTCATCAGAGAGTTACAAAAGGTCAACAGAAAGCATAAGAACCACATAACTCATACCAAAACCATTCCAAACCATCAAAAATCACTCAATAAGCTTTCAAACAATCTCAAACCCTATCAATCAATACTCCATCCCTCCATACAGAGAGAAAACAGAACAAAATAGAAGCTCAACAGAACCAATCAAGACCAATCAGAACATATCAGAACATCATCAGAACTTCACATCTCTACTAATAAACATCATGAGCTTAATAAAACCATTCCAACCTATCCAAAACACTCTCAAACCACTTCCAAACCAATCAATCATCTCATAAAATCAACCATTCAACTCCCAAAAACAACAAAAATCAGCCAAAAAATAGGTCATTTCAACACTCAACATATCCCCACACTTAATACGGAAGCGTCCTCGCGACCCAGGAAAAAGGAAATACAAGTTCATTCAAAAGCTCAACTTTGATCTTCAATAAATATTCAAAAACAGTCCATCCAACCACGACCCCAACTTACACATTGTATCTGATATAACGAATACAACGAAAGGAAAACCCTTTATACATTAACACTTCTTATCAAACTGGAAATCACAACAAACTTGTAAAGGATATAAGAGGTTTCTTCTTCTTCTGCATCAGCATCTTCAACTATCCAACCAGCAACACCATCACCACAATTCTCCAAAAATGTAGCTCGCACGAAAGCAAATCAAACAGGCAACCACCACGATCTTATCACATAAATTAACCCACAACACAAACACTACACACAACACAACCATCTGAATGACTCCTCCAAAAAGAGAGATTTATCATTAAAAATCATCCACCATACATGGCAAAGGTATCAATGAAGATGATACCTCTTGAAAGATTGGTGATTTTGAAAACTATCCATGGATAAGGATTCATCTACAAATGTTTTGGGAGGATTCTGAAAAAACTAAAGGCAGCACATCCTTTCCAACAGGACAAGGTATCTGCTAGGCAAACAGAGGGCATGAAAGTACAATACATCCAGTTGCTGGGAATCAATGCTCACATTGACATTCATGCACAACTTTGGAATAGGCTTTGAATCATTATGAGAATGCCTATGCATATACACCAGGTACCAAGTAAAATGAGTAGTTAAGCGCACAGAAGGATCTGCAGAGTGAGAATACTGCTGAGCAAAATGCAGATAATTCTGATAAGCCTGACTAGCACTTATACATTCTCTTGGGATCAATGGCCAAATGATTTGAGGTCTAGTAAGGGAATCATTTGAACTCCAGCCTCTTCTTCGAAGAATTTTCTGATCAAAACCTGGATACCCACTAACCAATTGAGGAGGATTAGGAATCGAAGTGTTAGGAGATGGAAGAGGGACTAATGAAAGAGGATGAAGTGATGGATAGGCAAAATCATAAAATGAGGAATGGATTAAAGATGGATTGGCTGAAAATTGAGGAGTTTTTGTTAAGAAAGGTGTTAAAAGATAAGCAAGAAAAGTTGATAGAATGTCAGGGGATGGGGAAGGACAAGGATCAGGAGGTAGAAAAACTCGATCTTCAATAAAAGAACAATGGGTAAAGATAGGAATTTGAGGAGATCCTTGAGGTTGGAAAAGAAGGGGTAAAATGACTTTTGGGTTAGATTGAAAAAGGGAAATATAAGCATCATACCTATGAGCCATTTGTTGATAATGAGTTAGACAGGGTAAGGATGGACCTAAAGCTGATCTACGATGATAGGCTTCAAAGAAAGAAGTATCAAATGGAGGTTGATTGGAAAGATAGGCTAAAAGATCCACCCTCAGTTGGTTAGTGTTCTGGGCATGAGCTGAAGCTTTGACCTGACGGTGATTCAAAATGACAGAATCAACCATAGTGTGCCATGAAAACTCAGGACACTCGGCCATCTTTGAAGAATATCCCTGGAACATCTCATCAATCCTCAACTCCAAATGTCGGACATATAAAGAAGCTTGCAATACCACATCTCCGACATACCAAGCCAGATCTTCATCATCTGGAATCAGTAAATCACCCCTCAAATACATATAGGACACAAGCATCGTATCTGGAGTGACAGAGTCTTCAAAAACCATCCTCACGACTTCTATCAGCAAATCTGATAACCAGGCCCCACTCCATCTATCCTCTGGAATAGGTAAATCCATCGTGGAAAGCTTTATATAGAAGGCCAACTTCTGTTGTTGATAATGGACAAAAAAGGAATGATCTGGTGGAACATATTCTTGATACTGCTCAAAAGAAGACCATAACAAATCCATACGAGATTGCAATCTTTCCACCTTGGCCTGGAATAAGGGACATAAGGTAGCCTGTCTCTGAAGAGCTGCCAAGTCTGCAGGGGATAAAAGAGAAACTGGCTGCACAGGACTCTGTGTATTAGACCAAGTCTGAGCCAACTGATCTTTGAGTTGCTGGATTTGAGCATTGCTCTGGTCTAAAATAGCTGTGGTGGATTTCAACTTCTCTGCTTGGGCAGCTATCACCTCCTTCATCTCTTGACTCTCATTCTGTAACTTATCCCTCTCCTTTGTTTACAGCAACCACTTGAGACCTAGCTTCTGCCAACTCAGCTTTCAACTTAGAGATTTCAGCTTTCTGAGTATCCACTAGCTTAGTCTGCTGCTCCATTTGCATACAAAGGTCAGAGAATTTTTCCTGAGCAGAGGCTAACTCAGTATTGGTCTTATTCAATTCCTCCTTAGACTACTGAACTTCATCATAAAATGAAGAATATAATTGCTGGATACAAGCAGTCATCGAAAGCTCAATAGAACTCTGGATATCCTTGCACAAGAATGGAATAGCATCTCCTGTTACCACATGGTGAACAAAAGGAATAGTAAGGTCGAGCATCCCATCTCTATGGGCTCTGAAAAGATTTGGCATCTGAAGGAAAGCAGGCAAGCTGTTGCAAGACTGGGCAGGAATCGTCACTGGAACTGGAGGAATAGGCAGTGAATCAGCCACCCTCTTGAGGCGTTTTCTCTGAATGACCAGGGGAGGAGGAGAATCATCATCCTCAATTATCACTTCATCATCTTCATTATGAGGCAGAGGAGGAACTTCTGGAGGATCAACTGGAGGTAAAGGAACTTCCTTTGCAGGGGCAGCATGTAATAAGAAGACATACAGAAAGGACCCAAGTGTAACATTAGTCACATTTCCTCGAGTAGCTCGGATAAAATGGTGATCCATCTTGGAGAGGAGGTAGGTACTCCGATCAATGGTTATGCCTTTCAAAATCATTCGTCAAGCTGTAAACAACTCCTTGGAAAGATAATGAGATGGGGATTTTGCAGGCATGAACCTGTCCTGAAGGAATTGGCATATTTGTTTCCATAAGGGATTGGAAATCATGGAAACACCCACTCCTGACGTGGTAATGACCTTCTTCGGATCAAGAATATCTTGAGTCTGCTTCTGCAACAGCTTCAAAATATCATCATTGGTAAACAATTGTCTGGCAGCAGGGACAGACTCCCCATGATATGGCAGACCAAGAGCCTTGCCTAGACTCTTCGGTGTCAGAAGAACAGTAGTACCATGGACTGGGCCAAACCTCTTGCTGTAAGAGGCTAGAAACTCGTCACAAAGGGAAGGATCATCTGGAACCAGTGGAAAAGAAAGGCTCACGAACTTGGACAAGCCCGCTTTAGCAACAACGTCCGAATCGAGTAACAAAGAATAATCATGTACAGCCAAATGAACATACTGAATCGGGGGAGGAGTACGAGAGGGCGCCATTCAGATGGTTACACACACACCACAAATACATACAAACAAAAAGAATGCCTACAAAAGAACAGACAAAAACCAAGGATAAGATATCAACCAAGGTGGTAAAATGTGACTCGACCAACTATCCCCAAGCAAACCACAGCCTAGAAAAAATTCGGCATGACCTCTACACATATGCAACCGAAAGCTTCATGCTATGCAACATGCAAACACCCAAATCCCCGTATCAGGCAATAAAGAAAAAACTACACACCGTATCCTTAACCGTAACAAAGAAACTGAACCAAAACATAACAACAACCCACACATATCATGACCACAACTTTGATAATCAGGTTTGACCATGGAGACAACTCCGAAGACCTCGCGTACCCATCCCATGAAACGAGTTTATTAAAAAGAGAAAATAAGTGCAGTGAGGGGGTATTAATCATTTTAATAAATTATTAAGAAATGGATGAATTTTTAATTAAGTGATAAACCTTATTAAGAAAACGGCGGTTCCTTCTTAAAATTTAATTACCAATTATTAGGTTAAAGCGGTGCTTTAATCCGAATCCCGGACTTCGATACCCAGACTGGGTCTCTAAATGCCAATTCATTTATTAAAAATTAAGGTGATGTGGAGCACTTTTTTGCCAGCGCGTGCTCTTGTGACGGCTGATTCATTGTTATTAAAAATATTAAAGTGCCTCTTAGGCGCACTTAGCGCGTGCTAAGTGAATGGCGGTTTAATTTTTATTATAAAATGGTGTGTTTGGCGCGAGCGCACGTGCCATGGTGGTGTTTAGGGTTCATGTTAAAAATTAAACGTGAATTTTGGGGTAGCGGAAAAAATAAAAAATATAAAAGAAAAATACCTGGAAGTGGGTGTATGTGTATGCAATGAATGCACACTTCTCAATCCCAAAATGGAGGTCAGCAATCCAAAAAGAACCAAGGTATTTGGATTTTTCTAGAATTTTCAGTTTGTCTTTTGAATGAAAGAGAATTTTTCATGAATTTAGGTATTTTTAATGAAGTATTTTTCCATAAAATAATAATAAAATAAAATGACACATCATTTTCAGCTTAGAAAATAGTCCAAAAATAAGTTAAAAAAATGAATGGAATTTTTAGGAAATTTTTTGCAATTAAATTGGAATTTTTACCATTTTTAATGAATTATTTTCATATTTTGGGTATTTTTAAAAGAATTTTTAATTTTAAAATGGTCGAAAATTTTTTTCTTCTAAAATTTGCAGTTTAGAAAAATATGGCAATTTACGGCAGAAATATTGGGAATTTTTCAAGATTTTTCTTCTCTTTTTTTGAATTTTAAGTGTTTTTTAATTATTTTTGTGTAATTTTTCAATGTATTTTTAAGGTTTTCGGGTTTTGGAATTAAAAATCCGGGAATATACCAAGGAATAGACTGTGTGTCAGCTGCGTGTGAACAGTTGGCTGGTGCACACCACCTCACAGACCAGCTAACGCGCGTCCCCGCGCATGAACAGCCGCGAACGGTCTCCCGCACACGAACACGAACAATCACACAAACAACCACACGTTCATGTGTCAAGGGGCTGAGAAGAGGGGCCTACGGGTTTCTGCATGGTTTGGTCGGGTGCTGCTGGGTGTCGTCCAGTGGTTGCTGCGGGTGGGACTGGGGGCTTATGGGGGGTTTTCTGCGGGTGGGACGGGGGGAGCAGGGGCTTAAGAAGGGGTAAGGTGGGTTGTGGGGTTGGTGGGGTGGGATTGGGGCTTGGGGGGAAGGGGGAAGGAGGCCCAGCGGGCGGATGGCGGCGGACAGAGGGCCACAGGCGGCGTCCAGAGGCGCTCGGCGGTGGGCACCACGAGGAGGGCTGGTAGTGAGGACGCAGACGGCGGGCACCAGAGCGGGCGCGGCGTTAGAGGCAGGGCCGAGCGGCGGCGTCCTGGGCGCAGACGGCGGCGTCAAAGGCGGGGCAGTGGCGTGGCCCAGCGGCGCCGTGGAGGAGAGGCCCACGAGGAGGGGGCAGGGCGCTGCACGGCGTGAAGAGGGAGGGAGGAGAGGACAGAGCATTAGGCGTGAAGGAGGGAGGCGGACGAGGAGGGGTGGCGCTGTGGAGGAGAGAGGGAGGAGAAGGGCAGGGCGTCGTGGAGGAGGGGAGGGAGGAGAGGAGGAGATGGAGGAGCGTGAAGGAGAGGGAGATGGAGGTGGAGATGAGGAGGGAGAAGGCACGCAGGGGGAGGGAGAGGGAGAGAGGTGGTTGGGGGGGACGGGGTCGGGGAGAGAGAAAGGTGGGGGGATAGGGAAGGGTGCCCGGGGGGTGGAAATGGGCGGGGTGCCCATGGGAGGGGTGACCCGCCATAAAAGAAAGACGGACCCCCGTCCCGCGCGCATACACGGGGCGGGGTAAAAAAATTTGCCGTGACGGGATCAAAATAGCGCCGGCATGGCGGTATAGAGCACGTGGACGCAACCAGGGCGCGTGGAGACACGGGAAATCGAAAACGGGCACTTTCACGCGCGGGATAAGTCGCGCGAAAATACGAAAAAATAAAAAAAAAATCTCCCAATCCGGGCATCGAAACGAAATGTCATAAAAACAAAAATTGGGCAGGATGGCAGGGGGAAGACAGGGAAAAAATGCAACGGGGGTTCCAAGGGAAAGACAGGGCGTTCACATGCAAAAAACCATAAAAAACGGGTCCAACAACGCAAACAAACATTAATATCGGAAGATCCGTGCATCGAAATGAAGTGTAGGAAAAATGAAAAATGTGCAGAAAGAACGGGAGCTCGACAATCCTATAACATCAAAACATGGTTCCGACTGAGATAGGACGCGTTCACATGGGAAAAACCCAAAAAACAGACCCGAAAATAAAATCGGAAATTAATATTGGACGAACCGCGAGCCGGAATGACATGCAGTAAAAAGGAAAAATGTCTGCAAGAAGGGGTGGCATAGGGATCTCATGTCAAAACGCAGTTCCGACTAAAGTAGGAGGGGTTCACATGCGAAAAATACCAAAAATGCATCCGAAAACACATTTAAAAATTAATAATTAAAAATCCAAAAGTTGAAAGAGGGTGGAGGACAAAGGAGAAAGGTGGAGGAAGGTTGGACACGGCTGTCAAATCAAATTGGAATTCCGATGCAAACAAGGCAGGTTCACATGGAAAAATGTCAAAAAGACGCACGAAAAAGTCTCGAGAAACCGCAAAAATTAATATTGGACAAACCGTGCATCAAAATGACACAGAGTAAAAAGGAAAAATGTCAGGGAGAAAATGGTTGTCAGGGCTATGACGTCAGATCACGGGTCCGAAGCAAGCAAAGCACGTTCACATGGAAAACCAACCGATTTACGCAAAAGGCTTCAAAAATGAATAACTTTAGAACTGGGTGTCGAAACAGGGGTGGGTAAAAAGGAAAAATGGTCAATTCGAAGGGATGAATAGGGCTGTAAGGTTGGATGTGGATTTCAGTGAACGTAGGGTGCATGCACCTGACAGGACAACAAAATCAGGGAATGAAGGAAAACTGCAAGGGAACAGCCCCGAGGGTGGGTGAAAAATGAACGGGTGGGTGGGAAGGGACCCCAATAGGGTAAAAGAAAGTTATGGCATAGAGGTATAAGCAGGTTGAGGCATATGCAGAGGGGTATGCAATGTAGACGCGCAGGGACGTGTCCCCACACTTAAAACCTTAACGGGTAGGGTTAACCGAGCAACAGGGACCTAATACCACACAACAGACCATCCACTAACGTTCCCACACTTAAAACATGACCGTCACTGAGAAACAGAAGGTGTAGGGTTAGAAAAACTTGGCCCATGTTGTCGAGAATCAAGGTTGACTGTCGATGGCGCGTCCTGTGTTGTTGTCGGCTGTAGGAGGTACCAAGGTATCTTCACAGTACACATCCTTCATGGTAGGGACCACGCGGCAGCACCCAGGGAGGTAGCTGGTTAAAGAAATCGCAGGAAAGTCACCGATGGTGAGGGATATTACACTCAACTCACAATCACTCATATGGAATGAAAGAGCAATCACTCACCCCATGACTAATATCACTCGAGAAAGAGTAATTGAAACCCATATCTCATACTCGGTTTAGAAATCGACAAGGGAATGGTGCAGAGAGAGTATGCCAGGGTGCACAGTTGATGGTGCATCAGTGCGTCCAACCCGTCTGGCATAAGTGCAAGGAGGAAGGCAAGGGAGCCTTACAGTGCAGTGTACAGAGCAGGGTGACGTGTCCTGTGATGACGGCAGAAACCCACCCCGTGGGTGCATAGGGAAACGGGAACATACTTGACTCCAAGTGTCGTAACGTCCCTCAATCTCACCTCTCGGTAATTGATTGAAGAAACTCCAGTCACACTCAGCCCACCCTCTGTCTCATGCTCTGCTGATAGATACAGGAGGGCAACCATGTCCTGAAACCCATTGATGTTATCCTCACAGTCACTTGTGCAAAGGTTGTATGCCTTATGCGCATTTGATGGTGCACTGTGCATCCCGCCCTGTGCCGGCATACGGTGCGAGAAGGAAGGCCAGGGAGCCTTATAGTGCAGTGCACAAAAATAGATCGTGCTTTGTGCATTGAGAGGCCCGTCCCGTGCGTGCAACACTGCATTCACATTTCTCACCTCTCATTTGATTTGAAGGGAAAAGATTGGTTACTCGCCCCACCCTCTATCTCACTCTCCGATAGATACAGAAGGCAGCCCTACTCACTTCCCCATCCAGTTAGGATGAAAGCTCACATCACTCGATTGTTTGTTGATGAAGATCGCGTCGTCAGTTGTTGAAGAGGCATACCCAGGGAGGTAGCCATTAAATCTGGTACTTCAATTGGTTGTAGAAAAGATTGTCTGCGAAAGGGGGCAGACAGACTGATGAAGTTGCAAAGACAGCGCACCAAGGGAGGTGGCTTCAATTTTCTTCTGGACCATTTTCTGTTGGTGAGTCAGTTATCCTGAACTGCGGGGTGTTACCACCTTTTCCACAGCCAGCTTCTCGCCCAAGGGTGTTGACCACCTTTTCTTGGAACGAGGCCTGCTATGACAGGGAATTTCTTCCTTTTCTCCCATAACAATTTTGTTTTTCTTGTTTTTTTTCTTGTTTTGTTGTTGTTTTTTTTCTCTTTTTTTTTTCTCCTATTCACCTTTTCTCGAAGAATAGGACGGCATGACAGGGACCGAAGTCCTTTTCTCCCATGACCGATATGTATATATTTTTTCTTTTTTTTTTCTTCTTTCGTTTCAAATTAAGCAAGGGAATGGTGGAAATACCATTTGTCAAAACCCACCTCGCCACTGCCGCTGGTGGAAAATAGAGGATAAGAGATCAAGGCTAGAAGGTGGGATTGAGGGGACAGAGGGTTGCGTCCACCTCATTAGGAGTGGCTAAAGAACGGCTATCAGAAGTAGCATCATAAGAGTGATAGTGCCACGCCAACGAGGGAAAGGATCAGGTGACCGTGATTGTCAAGATCCCCAAGGAGGAAAGTACTTCCTCAGGCGATATCCATTGATCAGGAAGGGATCATCAGAGGTATCAACGGTCGAGCCATTAGGGTTGACAGCAAGTACCTTATATGGACCCATCCACCGCTGTTGAAGCTTGCCAGGAAACTTGCCAAATCGTGAATCATAGGCTAGGACCAAATCACCTTCCTTGAACTCCTTGTGCTTGATGAAGCTGTCATGGTAAGCCTTACGTCGAGCTTGCGTGGCTTCCATGCACTGTAGAGCCATCCTGCAAGTTTCGTCCAAACATTCCAGGTGCAGGAGACGGCGTTGCAGTGAATCATCATTCCCCAAACGCTCTTTGATAGCCACTCGCAAAGAGGGCAATTCCAATTCAACAGGGAAAACAGCTTCTGTACCATACACCAGCTGGAAGGGTGTTTGTCCTGTTGTTGCTTTATGGGAGGTTCTGTACGCCCAGAGGGCCTCTATAAGTCGATCGTCCCAATCATGATGATGTGTGGCAATTGTTCTTGTCAGGATTGAGGAGAGGATGCAATTTGTGACTTCGACTTGGCCATTGGCTCTGGGGTAATAAGGAGTGGACTTGCGATGGCGGATCTTATACAGCTCTGTCAACTCTTCCATGACTTTATTAATGAAATGAGTGCCTCTGTCACTTACCAGCTCTAGGGGACTGCCAAACCGAGTGATGATATTCTCGTACATGACGAGCAGAGCCTTCCTGGCTATGGCTTCTCCTGTAAAGTGGCCTCCACATGGCTCGTCATGGCAAGCCTTCAGAACAATCCCAATCTCATCTCCTGCAACACATCTTCTGAGCACTTCATCTTTGCCTTTCTTGTACAGTGCACCGCCTAACAGGGTGTAGGGGGCTGATTCTAACATAAGCTTCTTCCTTTCCCGACTAGAAATACCAGGAGGGTACTGTTGGGTTGCCAACAAATTGGCAATGTCTGCATACCAGGGAGTTACAGTATCGATCAGGAATAGGGAAGCATCAGGGAGGTCTGGATCATCCTGCTCCTCGTCTGCAGTTTGCGGGATACGCGACAGATGATCAGCCAGAACATGGGAACGACTAGGCTTAGTAATCAGCTCAAACTCGAACTCCTGGAATAGAAGGAGCCATCTCATCATTCGTCCTTTCACGTCTGCTTTGTTCATCAGGAAGGATAGGGCCTCATGATCCACATAAAATTCAAAGTGGGTAGACAGTAGGTAGTGGCGGAACTTCTCTAGGAAAAATACCATTGCCAAGCACTCCAGCTCTGTCACTGTGTAGTTCCATTCCCTATCAGTGACTTTTCAGCTTGCATAATAAATCGGTTGATCCAGCTTCGAGGAGCCCTTTTGGCATAGGATAGCACCGAGCCCTTCAACTGATGCATCAGTGTGTACATGGATCTCTTTCGCTCAATCAGGAGGTTGCAGAATGGGTGCCTCAATTAGACACTGCTTCAGAGTGTTGAAGGCTGTGTCACATTCTTCTGTCCAAACAAACTCTGCATCTTTCCTCAGAAGCTTGTGCAAGGAGATTGCCTTTATTGCAAAATGGGCTATGAACCTTCTGTAGTAACTCACGTGGCCTAGGAATCCCCTCAACTGTTTGAGGTTGGTGGGTGCTGTCAGAGCTACGATCTTTTCGATCTTTGCAGGGTCTGTTGATATCCCTTGTGCAGAGACAATGTGGCCCAACAGAACTCCAGAAGAGACCCCAAAGATGCATTTGTCGGGGTTGAGGGAAATCCCATACTCCCGGCATCGGTCAAAGCATTGTTCCAAATGTCCCCAATGTTCACAGATCAAACTATAGACACAGAAGTCATCCAAATATACCTCAATAAAGTCGTGCAGATGACTTTGGAATGCAGCCATCATGACTCGCTAGAAAGTAGTAGGGGCATTGCAGAGTCCAAACGGCATCACTCGGTAAGCATAGGTCCCCCATTCTGTGGTGAAGGTTGTTTTGGATTGGTCTTCTTCTGCTATCTGCACTTGGTTATATCCGCTGAATCCATCCAAAAAGGAATAAAGCTCATGTCTTGCCACTGTGTCCAACACTTTGTCTGTGAAAGGGATAGGGAAGTGATCCTTCTTGGTCTTCGAATTCAACTTGCAGAAATCCACACATATACGAAGCTTGCCATTCTTCTTGGGTACCACCATGATGGGTGAGACCCATTCACTATTTGCCACTGAATAGATGAACTCGGCTTCTAGAAGCTTCAGCAGCTCTACTTTCACCAATGTGGAATAATTTGGATTCATTCGCCTCTGTCGTTGCCGTACTGGCTTGGCATCAGGCTCCAAATCAATATGATGCTGACATATTGTGGGATCAATCCCCTTTAGGTCTTTGTAGGACCATGCAAACACGTCCAAATTCTCTTTCAACAAGTTGTACAAAGTTGACAACTCCTCTTCTGGTAGGCTGCTACCCACCTTCAAATGGCATTCAGTGCCATCTGCATCCACAAAAGTTAACTGCCTTTCACCTTCTACTTCATGGATGAAGGTCCCACGGACTGCTTCTGGATACAGATCCGACTCCTTCAAGGGAGTGGTGTCCTCTTCTGATGTCCCACTAGAACCAACTTCTTCTTTTGGTGGAGACTTAGGTTGCTCCTTGAGATGTTGAAATGGGATTGGAGCCATTTCGGGTTTGGTTTCAAGATTAGTTACCTCTTGGCTTGAAGACTCATCTTCTGATGACACGTCTAGGAACATCACATAACAGGGACCCTCTAATGCCTGTTGGAATCGTGAGACTGGTGCTTGTTGGCACGGTGCATCATCATCATCTTTTTTTGGCAAGGATGGTTGAGGGAGGCATGAGCCACTACTGAAAGGGGTTACTTATAAATTGAATAAAAAAGGGTTATATTTTATTAAGGGATAATTCAAAGATAAGTATATTTATTAATAGGCCTTGAATGCACATGATATAGAGGGTAGACATATAGTGAATTACCCCGGATTGGGAAAAAATATTGTATGTGGTTGTTTGGGCTTATAACACAACATTCAAAAGAGCTATAGGCCACATCTCTTTCAAATTGGTATATGGAAAAGAGTGTGTTTTGCTTTTTGAGATTGAGTTACCTATAGTAAAGTTCACTCTAAATCATTCTTTGAGTGATGAGGAAGCGTTGCAAGAAAGCTTCATTTCCCTTGCATATCTTGATGAGATCATATTGCAAGCCTTGTTAGATCAGGAAGTAGAGACTCTTCCATCTTGCTTTCATAACCTTCTTCTTCCATATCATCTCCATCCTCTTCTGTCTCTATCTCTGGCTCTGGCTCTGGCTCTGTAGGAGCTCTGTAAGAGAAGAACAGGTTCTCTGATTCATCTTCTGCCTCTGTCTCTGGCTCTGCTCTGGCGCTGAAGCTATATGGTGCTCAAAAAGGACATGGATCCACCTCCTTGGAATTATCTTCTGACTCCCCCAATGAGGCTACGATGGAACATCAGCAGACGAAGATGCTGTCAAACAGATCCTTCCCAAGAAAACAGTGGCACATTCCTTAACAATGGATACTGTAAGCCAACTCCCAAAAGATGCAAAGTCCCTGTCAATGGGTGAATACTTCCTGCCTGAACCAGAAACGATTTCCGAAATCACTTCAGACAGTGAGATAGAAGCATGGATGTACTGGTCTCCCTATTATATACACTTTATTGGGTCCTCTACTCAAGGTCAAGGTTCCTTTGAACCAATCCGTCCTTGCTCTGGCTTCAAAAAGCCATGGTTTGCCCAGTAATAGGGGGTAGGATGTACCACAATAGTTTGGCTTCACCACCAGATAGGTTAGCCAATAATCTCTTCCAGCCATTGTAGTCTTCATATATGGGAGAATACCCAAAGGCTTGATTCTACTCTGATCCGCCAGTCTGATGAGCCATTGGGTGGGTTGCACACCTTGTAGGCCTAGATCCTTCATTGTCACATCCGTCATAATGTTCATTGATGAGCCACCATCAATCAGTGCATTTGCAATAAAGCAGCCTTCTATCCACACGCCAATCTCTGGGGTACTCGGATCTAGGAAGGCATTAGCCACATCCACTTCTTTTACAGGCTCTGGAGCTTTGTTGGACTTTGTTGCTGTTGAGGGAGCAATCCTTAAGCCGCATCTTCTTGTCAGTATACTTTTGAACCTTTTTCGGCAACTAGGAGACAACATCAATAATTGTCGAAATGTGAGGTTTGGTTTAAAGGTATCTAGATCTCTGACTAGATTGTATTCCTTAATAGGATCCACTGGCTTCTCTAACCGCCTAGGGAATGGGGCGACACCCACTTTCATTTTCCCTTTTTCTTCCAACAGGGGCATCTTGGGAACTTCTTCTGCCACTTGTGGCACTTCCTCCTCTTCTATCTCCTGAACCTCTGGTCCTGTCTCTGGAACTGTCTCTGTGACTCTCTGTGGCACTGTGGTGCTCTGTACGGCACTGTCAGGCTCTGTTATGCTCTGTTCTTCTGGTGGAAGATTGAACTTTACTGTTCTGGCAGGAGGATTATTTTCTTTCTGGATAGATGGTTCCTTCTTCTTTGCATGCGTGATGGCAGCAACTTCCAATTCCACTAAATTGGAGGTAGGCTCTTGGGCTTTGGCCGGACTATCAGTAGCACTATTTTTCACTGGGACTGGGCTTGGACAGTCTTTTGTAGTCTGGCCTTCTCCTTTGCATCGACTGCATAAGGGCTTGTAATCCACTGACCTTCTGGGATTTGGACAATTTGGTGAAATGTGTCCCTTTTCTCCGCATCTGTAACACTCCACTTCTGATCTGTGACCACCGCCAGACTATCTTCCTCTGTAACTTTGGGATGGAAACCTCCTTGGACCAAAATTAGGACCAAACTCTCTAGGCTTGGGTCCAATATCCTGTGTTGTCATTTTGGATTCCAACAAGTTGAATCTTGCGTCTTCTTCCTTCCTTCTCCTATCATGCATCTCCTTGAGAGAGCAAATATCCTCTGTATGGTTCTTCCGCAAATAGTAGGAACATAAGGCTCCAGGAATGGTTGGGTTTCGTGTACATTCAGTGGCTAAATGGCATGCTTGATGACACTTACCACACCAAGTATTTGACCGCATCACATCTCTTCCTGCTCCTGCAACGTTGGATATGCTAGCGGTATTCACTTTCAGCGTCT
Organism: Lygodium microphyllum; assembly: GCF_053477565.2. NCBI lineage: Eukaryota > Viridiplantae > Streptophyta > Polypodiopsida > Schizaeales > Lygodiaceae > Lygodium > Lygodium microphyllum. The sequence continues at coordinate 84,311,843 of NC_141141.1, read as the reverse complement.
GCAACTGCTCTGTAATCACATCCATCAACTCCTTTTTGATATTTGCAACTGAGTTGGATCAATAATCCTTCAAGCTTTCTCCTCCTGAGGTACTGGCAGTAGGGTTTTGAGGAGTCTCTGTAATCACTGCATAAACAGGTTTCGCTGGTGCAGAGGGATCTCTGTTCTGATTCTGATTCATAGCTCCTATTTGAACTGTTGGTTGTTGACTCCAGTTGGTAGGGTTCCACTGTTGCTGCTGATTTGGCATTGGGGAAATTGGTTGGGACCATTGTTGTTGTGGTTGAACCATCATTTGAGGCATTGATTGTGGCCACTGTGGATTTGGTGCACTATACTGTGATACTGGGGGCATATGTTGGTAGGGGTAGGGGACTGTCCCTGGGACTGCATTTGGTGGGTACATCATTCCTGGCATCAGAGGAGGTAAGACTCCTCTTCCTGGATTCATTGCCAATCTAGCTTCCACTTCATCGTACAGTCTTGCACTTTCTCTTGCAGCTTGCAATGTGGCTGGTCTTTGCAGCTCCACAAACTTACGGACTTCTAGTTGTAATCCTCTGAGAAACACTCCTTTCTGAAAGCCATCATCTAGATTATGGTTAGTCCATCTCTTCAGGATAGATTCCATTCGTGAGACATAAGCTTCTACTCTTTCTCCAGAGGACTGACTTAAATTCATAAATTCCTCTCACATCCGCTCTTCAAAACCTTCACACCTGAATTTAGTGAGGAAGGCCAACTTCAGGTCGTCCCATGTGCCAAAAGTTCCTGCTGCTTGTCTCTCATACCACTGAAACGCCGTGCCCTTGAAAGTGGCGGGGAATATTGCTAACCAATGCTCAGGGGTTCTGGTATTGTTAGCCACACATGCTACCATAAACTTGTTGAGAAATAGACAAATGATGTATGCTCCAAGAGGAGCTGTCCTGAATCCCATATGCACAGTGAGGAGAGTGGAACAACTCAAAGCCTATAAAGCATTGTACTTGACTATGAAATGAACACAATATCATGATGCTTTGTACTTTCAGTTAAGTGTCTGTCATTGTCAATTCTACACAAGATTGTGTTTATGAGTCCAAGCTAATCTATCTTGGAACCTAATTCACTTGTGTAATAGTTTATCTCTACTTGTCCATGTCATTATGAACTTGGTTTACATCTTTGATCCACCATAGCTTGTGTCATGTCCTAGATCCACATCGTTTAACATGGTATCAGAGCCCAGTTGGGCATGGCACAGCTCATACTCTGAATCTCTAGTCTCCCTTCACCTCTGGTGATCTCTAACCAGCCCACATTCAGCTCATATCTTCAGTTTCAACTTCAAATCTCAGTTGGACCTTGTGGCAGCCATAGCCAGACTGCACCTACCCACCTTGGAGCTCTTGGATCTCTCTCTACGGGCCATATCTTCATGTGATTTCTTCTGGAAGTATCTTCCCTTGCTCAAGATGCTTCATCCTAGTACTTCAATCGACGACATTACTGCTTCCTAGCTCCAGCATTACACAAATCGAAACGCGCTGTCCTGTCTGCGCCTGTCCACGGTCATACTGCTGATGCCAATCGTACAGTCCACAATCGACCCTGTGAGCATAGGGCTTTTGAAGCTCACTATGCAAGCCTACTCCCCATAAAATATCTTGGGCAATGGTCAACTCGTTGAGCTGCACGAACTGAAAAAACAGTCGGCTGTCTGAAACCCTAGAGGAAGCAATATCCAGAAATTTGGAAAGCTTGGCAACCTTGTTCCTTTTTCCATTACCATCATCAACAGTGATTTTAATCATTGATGAATACTCTCTGAAGATCATTACTAGTCTGGAAGTGTCCAAGGAAGCTCAAAATCCATCCACGAAGTTCCTGAGAGAAAACAGATCAAGTACCGACTAGTGTCCATTAACACTCAACTAGTGTCAATTTGACACTAATTCTCTTGTGTCTCTTGACACATTAAAATACAATCTTTTGTTGGTTAACTGAAGTTTAGCAACATGGCAGAGATTGAGCAAATAGCTAAATTCAACGGTGAAGGATTTCATGCCTGGAAGGAAAAGAGCATGTATCACCTGATGCGAAAGGACTTATGGGACCTTTTTGAAGATGATGCAGATAACAAGAAGGAAGATGATGAAGACGGGTTTGTTAAAGAAGACCAGTTCAAATCCAAAGAATGGAAGAAGATGAATAATAAGGCACTAGGCATCATTGCCTGGGGATTAAGTGATGATGTGTTACATCATATATCTGGCATTAGAAATGCTAGAACCGCCTGGGAGGAACTTGATAAAATGTTTGGTACTCAAGCAAAGAATTCAAAGGTAAAACTTCTCATACAGTTTTATAAACTCGATATCAAAGACAATGCTTCTATGACCATACACATTAATAAGTTTAAGAGTTTAAAAACTCAGCTTTCATCTCTTAAAAAGAATATTGAGGAAGATGAAGCAATAGCCGTACTGCTTGCAAGTGTAAACAAGGATCCATATGAAAACCTTGTGTCCACTTTGAGTAATGTTCCAAGTCTTACACTTAAAGATATTGAGCACTCACTACTTGATGAAGAAAGCAAGTTTAAAAGTAAAGATGTAAAAGAAACTAGCCCAAGGGAAAACCTCTTATATACTAGAGGAGCTACTGGACCCAAAGGAAGAGGTCGAGGATTCATCAACAACAATAACAAGGATCGGATTATATGTCACTATTGTGGTAAGACTGGCCATGTAGCTAGTGAATGTTTCCACAAGAAGAGAGCCCAACAATTGCAAAGTGATCATCACCAGAACCAATACATGGAAGAAAGAGAAGAAGAAGAATATGCTTCCACTACCATCAACAACTCTGACAGATTGTTTTGAAGAACTTTCATATGTTTTTCCCATAGTGGATCTTTCTTTTCCTTAGTGAATTTGATTTGTACAACCCTTGCCAAGATGTAAAGTCTCAAGCTTTAACTTGACTAGGCTGCCTATGAGCTAGTCTTCCAGGCCATGTTATCATGAAGGGGGGGCAAAAGCCAGCAAGTGTAGGGACTCATCATTTGAGGGGGGGTGTTGAGAAATAGATAAATGATGTATGCTCCAAGAGGAGCTGTCCTGAATCCCATATGCACAGTGAGGAGAGTGGAACAACTCAAAGCCTATAAAGCATTGTACTTGACTATGAAATGAACACAATATCATGATGCTTTGTACTTTCAGTTAAGTGTCTGTCATTGTCAATTCTACACAAGATTGTGTTTATGAGTCCAAGCTAATCTATCTTGGAACCTAATTCACTTGTGTAATAGTTTATCTCTACTTGTCCATGTCATTATGAACTTGGTTTACATCTTTGATCCACCATAGCTTGTGTCATGTCCTAGATCCACATCGTTTAACAAAACTCTGCTACATGAAGATCGGGGTCTTCATTGTACTCTCCCTTAAAAACTGGCAACGGGACTACATTCGTTGGTCTGTCATCAATATTTTCAGGACGGATCTGGCTTGGAAGTGGACCTCCAACAGGAGGAGGAAGGGCTTGATGTGCCATTGGGACTTCTGTAAAGAGTTCCACAAGGGCGTCAAAGGCGGCTTCTGCTGCGAGCTCGTTCTCAGCTTTGATTTTTGCTTTCTCTCTTCTCACGTACCTCTGGACTCGTTCTAACTCTTGCCTCTTTATTACGTCATTCGTCAGGGGGTTGGCTCCACTATGTTGTTAGTGCTCCACAGAGGGTTAATAGAAGGCTTCAGTCTCTGGAGGACTCTCGTGCCAACATTTCTTCTACCTCTTCCTTTTCAACGTCTTTGAATGCTGCTTTCATGCCACTGCAGAGAGGAAGGTATTTGGTTCTGAAGGTGTCAAAATGCATACGTCTAAGCATTGTGGTGGTGCCATCATCATAGTAATGCCAACTTCTGATGGTATCAACAGTGTATGTTGTGAAGAACACTCTGTCTACCAACTTCCATTGGGTTGCTAATTGAACAAACAGAAGATTGTCAGTGCACCAAGCATACCATGTATCTTGCTGTTGAGCATCCACAAACAAATTCCAACTATTTTCCTTCTTGTCTTTGTGAATCTCCACAGACCAAGACTCCTGAAGCTTCTTCACAATCTCCCACTTGATGATGTCTGGAAACTTCTCAATGAATGCCAAATCTTCCATGTATGGTCATTCTCTCTATTTCTGCTCTTCAGTTTGTTCCCAAACAGTTTGCCACTAAGATGCAAGTTTCTGATGCTTCATCAGGAAGAGGAAACTATCCACCACATAGAGCATGCATCATGATGGTGATATGTTTCCGCCATTATGGGATGAACTTCTTGTGGAAAGTGGCTTTGATTATGAGAAATTCCAACTCTTTAGTGGAAGAATGAACTTTACAAACATCCATTGAATTCTTCTCTTCTTGGCAATACCATTTCCTTCATTTTCAGCCTCTTCTTGTGCCTGTTGATGGCAAGCTTCCCCGGCTGCGCACCAAAAACATGGAGCCCCAAGAGGAACACCAAGGAAAAGGGAATTCTCTTGCAAGAAAATCTATCTTGTAACATCAACAAGCTTTTTTATTAGGTTTTATATGATGACAATGAAGAAAAGAACACCAAGCACAACAAATCTTCATGCAGCATCATGTAGATCTCCCACGGATTTGATAGAATCAACCATATTCTTCAATATCTTCATAGAATCCATCAATAGAACAAATAAAGCAAAGGAATACACCATCTTTGAATGGAAATACATCACATAGTATTCATTCTCAATGTCTTCATAGTCTTCTCTCTCAATCTCTCACATACAATCATAATGTTTTAGTAGAATTGGCTATCTCTGACTCTCTCTCTCTCTCTCTCTCTCTCTCCATCAATAATACATCATATCCTCACTAAAATCTCTCAATAATTACCCTCAATAATCATTCTTAGGTCGTGGATACCCCTCCCAAGAGGTGTGTCTGATATGAAGAGGCACCAGAGCCACTACAGTGTCCTTTCGTAGCTCACCATTGTCACTTCACTCCAGTCTTTACTTGAGTCTTCAGCAGCTACTTCTTTCACTTCTTTTAGCTCTTTTGCACTTGTATTCACCTCTTTCCAAGGCTAGAAAACTTTCCCAAGCTACACTCTCATCCATCAGAATACATACAAAAGCATACAGAAGGTCTACAGAAGCTCATCAGAGAGTTACAAAAGGTCAACAGAAAGCATAAGAACCACATAACTCATACCAAAACCATTCCAAACCATCAAAAATCACTCAATAAGCTTTCAAACAATCTCAAACCCTATCAATCAATACTCCATCCCTCCATACAGAGAGAAAACAGAACAAAATAGAAGCTCAACAGAACCAATCAGGACCAATCAGAACATATCAGAACATCATCAGAACTTCACATCTCTACTAATAAACATCATGAGCTTAATAAAACCATTCCAACCTATCCAAAACACTCTCAAACCACTTCCAAACCAATCAATCATCTCATAAAATCAACCATTCAACTCCCAAAAACAATAAAAATCAGCCAAAAAAATAGGTCATTTCAACACTCAACAAGGGTATATCGCCATCTCAAACGGCAACTCAAAGCTATAGCCAAGGTCAAGGAGTGGGTCAAGGACGCCCAAAAGCACCTTGAAGATGCTGAACTCATATTGGAAGACCCTATGGACGACTTCTCCAGTGTTAGCACACCAGTCTCACCCTCAAAACCACAGGCTGGGAACATGCCTGCACCACTAAAAGCGGCTCAACAGCAAGGCCGGGGGGAAGCTTACCAGGGCAGACAAGATGCATGGCCTAGAACTGCCAGCCTCAGAGGAAGACAAGGGTCCAATAGCCTCCTCACAACTTTGCTGTCCACCCCAGTAACTCTAAGCCTGGAGGATCTGCTTAGGCAAAATCACTCCTTGTGGCAGGAGTTAAAAGACTCGAATTGAGGGACACGCAGAACTTGTGGGCACTGATCCGCAAGATCACGACGCAGTTACACGGATCCCAAGTCTAACTCTACACGCAGATCCTAAGTCTTTGCACATCAATGCTTTTTGGGAAGGCACTGAAATGCATGCAGTTTTGCCCGTCCTAGCCTTAGGGGACATGACTCGAAAGGGAATTGTAGACACAGGTGCCGGTGTTAGTGTGCTAAACCATGCGGTCCTAGAGGCATGGGGAAACCCTCCCGTAGAGATCGCTAGATTCAATGTCACGCTAGCAAACAGAATGAAGGTAAGACCATTTGGGGTCTTAAAGAATTGGCCGGTAAAGATTGCCGATGTGCAATTCTTGGTAAACTTCATTGTCATGAAAGGAGTGGATTACGACATACTATTAGGCCGACCTTGGATGAGGAATGCACGAGTCATAGAGGATTGGAGCAATGGATTGATTTTCCTAAGGAACAGAACTAGTGCAGTGAGGGTAGAGATGGACACTTGGATGACGACGTCTGTTGACTTGGCTGCCATCTCAGCCATGCTAAAAGGCAATACTCAACCGACCAAGCCCTATGGATCGCTAGCTAGATATATTCCTTGCCCTGAGGATGAGAGGGATTGGATGCACGTGCTGGCAACCATTGACCTACCATTCTCGAATGAGGAAGGACCACATCAGCAGGCTGCTAAAACCGCCACTGTGCCAACTGAGGAGCGAGTTGTGCCGCTTTGCATGATGGTAGGAAGCTCGCTCAACCCAGGCAAACTGGCCTCGTCTCGCATCCCCAACAACAAACTAGAGCTGCAGGAGATCGTAGAGTATCTGACCAATAAATTGAACGGCAATTTGGCCGCTAACTTAAAGCCTCTATGTGACCTTTTAGCTAAACCAGAATGGAAATGGAACAAAGTCCATGACCTAAACTTGTTATATAACTGGGCTTTAGTTACTGACGACAAGGAGAGTGAACAGGGAAGCTTAGGGAATGATGAGCAGTCAGAAGCACAAGACCCGAACGATAAGAAGTATGAGGACTATCGCTCTGCGAGAGAAGAGAGTGAAGAAGAGGTAGACACAATAGAGTACGACACGGAGGGAAAAGCGATAGAGCAAATCAGGGCAAACTTAAGGCCTAGGAAAGAAGGGCTCAGTCAAAACAAAAAAGGAGTCATACTAATGGAGTGTGACAGATCCTAGCTGGAACGGATAGAAGCCGTAGATTACGAGCAAGCTGGAGTAGCACAACGATGGGTAATCCTAGTGCTCAAGACAGATTCACCTACGGAACTAAGACCCCCTGGGGAAACACCTTCCTCAAGTGAAGGATGCGAGTTCAACTCAGAGTCGGAAGTTAGTACTGAGAGTGATCTCGAGATACCGCAACCCTCTGAGGTCAAACGCACCAAGGGAGACTTGCCAGTCCACCTGAGGTGCAGGAGACTAAAAGAGGAGGCCAGGAAGCAAGCAAGGGGCTCGGAAGCGGAAAGGCAGAGGAAGCCACAGGATCTACCCAAACGGTTTACAAAATTTAAAAAGGGTGACAGAGTGGTGGTCCTGCTAGGTGCAAAAAGACAAGGTCAGACTAGTGAACTGATAGAGGGACCCGCCAAAGTCAAAGAGGTTAACTTGGCTAGGAGAGGCGAAAAACCAAGACCAGTATTCGTCACAAATGACTTAGCGGAAGAGGAAGAGACCAAACTTGTTACGCTCCTGCAAGAGTACATCGATGTGTTTGCCTGGACATTGGATGAACTTAAGGGAGTCGACCCTAGGGTCGTGACTCATAACATCCCAATGATTCCAGATGCAGTATCAACAAAACAATGACCTTACCCCATGAATCCTAAACATGCCCATGCAGTGAAGGAGGAGATTGACAAACTCATGAGGGCAGGTTTCATATATGAGATCGAGCACACGGACTGGGTGTCACCTATCGTGATTGTCATGAAGAAAAATGGAAAAATCCGAGTGTGCATAAACTACAAAAAAGTGAATGCTGCTACGAAAAGGGATAATTATCCTTTACCTTATACCGAGCACATGCTGGAGAGGGTAGCAGGGAAGGAAGCCTACAGTTTTCTGGATGGCTTCTTGGGTTACAATCAGGTGCAAGTACACCCCGACGACAGGCACAAGACTGCCTTTGCCACGGAATGGGGCGTATTCACCTACATTGTCATGCCTTTTGGGCTAATGAATGCACCCGCAACTTTCCAGCACCTAATGTGCACTATCTTTAAAGACATGCTTAGGCGCGAACTGGAAGTGTTCGTAGATGACCTATGTTTACACTCTAGTTGGGACGAACACTTAAAGAAATTGCGAGCTGTCTTTGAAAGGTGTAGGCTGTACCACCTCTTGCTAAACCCCTTAAAGTGCCAGTTCTGGGTAAAACACGGATGCATCTTGGGGCACGTAGTGTCAAGGAACGGCATTGCCACTGACTTTTCCAAAGTCAGAGTCATTGTTGACCTACCACCACCTGACAACTACAAGGGAGTTCAGTGCTTCTTGGGACACACTGGATACTATCTACGATTCGTGCTAAATTATGCATTAATAGCTAGACCTTTGTACAAACTATTGATAGTGTTTGAGTGGACGGAGGAATGCCAGCGCGCATATGAAGAATTGAAAAAGGCTCTTACGACTGCACCAATCTTGCAAGCCCCAGACTGGAACATAACATTCCATGTGCACATAGACGCCTCCAAGTTCACTGTTGGAGCCGTGCTATGCCAGCCTGGTGAGCATAACTTGGATTACCCGGTGAGTTTTGCCAACAGGCAGCTCACAGGAACCGAGATGAACTATTCCATGACAGAAAGGGAGGGGTTGGCCATGGTATTTGCGGTAAAGAAATTTAGGCATTACCTGTTGGCCACTCCATTTGCCTTCTTGGTTGACCATCAAGCCCTACTGTATCTTGTAAACAAGCCTTGCGCTACGGGGTGCATAGCTAGATGGTTACTCCTTTTACTGGAGTTTGACTTCTCTGTGGTTGTACGCAAAGGAAAGCAGCACTACATGGCTGACCACCTGTCCCGCATACCCACAGGAGAAGCCGCTGGACAAGGCGTGCCTGACGATTTACCGGACGCCCATCTTTTTAACTTGTCTAATGAACGAGAATTGTTTAGAGCGGATCTGATGCCATATTGGGCCGATGACATAGTGCAAGTGCTAGAAAATGGACTACCAGAGCGACCCAGTGAGAAGGCCAGGCTGAAGAGACTTATCCTGAAAATTCAGCCCTACCAACTGATAGCTGGCCAACTCTACAGGATGGGACAAGACGGTTTATTGCGCAGATGTGTGTGTGAGCACGAGATGCACGATGCATTAAACGAAGCACATGGCGGAATCGCTGGTGGGCATTTTAGTGGGGACACAGCAGCCCGAAAGGTGCTACAATCCCAGCTATGGTGGCCCACCCTATTCTGCGATGCAACTAAATTTGTAAAGCACTGCGATGAGTGCCAAAGGACCAAAGTGCCTGTGCAAAAGGACAAGATGGAGATGACCCCTGTCATAGCCCGACAACCCTTTGAAAAATGGGGCATCGATTTTATTGGGCCTGTCAGTCCTGCAGCACAATATTCCCAAGCTCTATACATCATAGTGGCAATCGACTATTTAACGAAATGGACAGAGGCACGAGCCACGAGGAAGAACGATGCTAGGACCACCGCAAAAGTCTTGTGGGAGTAGGTCATTTCACGGTTCGGTTGTCCAATCGAACTTGTAAGTGACCAAGGCACACACTTCATTAATGAAGTGATTGCCCACTTGCTCTCTACCTTCCTAATAATTCATCGAAAGTCCTCTCCCTATTACCCTCAGGCTAATGGCCAAGCCGAATCCACAAACAAGATTCTAGTCAATGTGCTTACAAAAGTCGTGTCTACTTTGAGAAGTGACTGGGATAACAAGCTAATGGCGGCCTTGTGGGCCAATCGCACAGCTTATAAAACGGCTATAGGACAGACGCCCTTTAGGCTGACTTACGGAATTGAAGCCATTTTGCCCGTAGAATTCTTCATCCCTAGTTTGAGGCTAGCAGTCCAGGAACGTTGGGAGGGAAGAGAGGCTTGGACCAACCGCTTAGTAGAACTTGAGCGCTTAATGGAGACCCGACTCCTCGCCACTCACTCTCTGATTTGTGAAAAGGCTCGACGAAAGATGTGGTTTGACAAGCATGTCACGCAGCGAGACTTCAAACAAGGGGACCTTATTCTGCTGTACTCGGTAAAAGGACATAAACAGAAGATGAAGTTTCGGGGGCTAGGGCCTTTCAGGATACGCGTAATCGGTAGGACCGAAAATGTCGAGTTGGAGACACTTGACGGTGAGGGAATAGGCTTTTTTAATGGCAGCCGCATTAAGAAGTACTATCCTCCTTCACATCCGTTACACGAGCCACCCATGCTAGAACCCCCACTGAACGTCCGCATGGCTACTGTAACTGACCTGACAGATCAGGACGAAGAAGTAGTGACACCTGCATACCTACGGATCACAGTTGCAGCAGGAGCAGTGTATTCTTTCGACGCCTTGATTGATAAAGGTGCTGACTACAACATCCTAATACATGACCATTGGACACGCATTGTTCAACCGCAACTACAGCCCACTAATGCTCAACTCACCCCGTTTGGGGGTACCACTTACCCACTCCTAGGGAAATGCAAGGTGGTCGTTTCCATCGAGTCTGAAAGTTTACCGGCCTTCTTCCATGTGTTGCCTGACGCTAAGGACGCTGGTAATGTATCACTATTAGGTCGCACTTTCAAGAAACAAACCAACTGTAACGTAAATTACAACCTAAATCACATACATCTTGCCATCGGCAATGTGCCCATAGTGACGACTTTCAGCAAGGGCTGCCCTAACTCCCCCACTTTTACAAAGCTGCCGATAGAAACCCCTACGGCCACGCTTCAGCCCGAGTCTAAACAAACGGAAACTACGGCCTTGTACCGAGTTCTCAACCCCAGACCCATACCCACTAGGAGCGCTCACAAGGCCAAAGAGTCCAAGTTTCTATGGGTGCCGAAACGGCAAAAACCACATCCGGGTAAACCACCCAAGTGTGATCCTAAACGTCCAAATTATCAACCGTCCCGAACCAAGAGGCAGTCTAGGCGCTATCGCTGTAGACGCACAACCACATCGCGCTAGATTCCCAAAGCCCTCTTGCGGGCACAAGGATACCACGAGGGCAATCCTTGGATTTGGGTGCCTAAAAAGGGCCAGCTGGGAAGCTCATCTACAAGCAATCTCACCCTAACGGGAAAGGTTTGCACAAGTGGCGCCCAGAACACAATTAACAGGCCAGGGCCAGCGGTGGCTAACAAGCCTCAGCTCATCTATCGACCAAAGCAAATGCCCCAGGCCCTAAACCTACCTAATCCTAAGAACTTACAAACCACGATGACTGCTCACTCAGAACCAAGTACAACACCCATGCCTCGAGCTTCCTACAGTGTCTCAAAGTGTTTCCCATTGCAAGGCCTGAACCGTGACACCGATGAGGAAGTCACAACTATCTAGTCCAGTTGCACCGGCACCACCAGAGGGTCTTAAACCCTCCTACGCAATGCGATCTTTCCTCTCTTTGGCTAAGGACCTTGCCGCAACTTTTGGGGATGATTTAATAACTTGCATTAAAATGTTAGATGAAACTTTCACTACATTTGCTAGAAGCTACGAGAGGCTAGACCTAGGTCTTCTTGACGAAACGCTTGCTTTGGATGTTCGTGCGTTACCATACACTTGGCAGGAATACGAACTTATGACCACTAAAGTTCCCATAATTGCTGCCGAGTTGATAGCAAACAATGAAATCTTGAAGGATCAGGCTGCACTCAGAAGACTTATCACTTCTTATCGTAAGCCTCCGCGTTCAGCTCCTGAACAGGAGCTGCAAGAGCTCACGCAGATGGCAAGCTCACCTTCCACATTCTTGCAGCAGTGGTTTACGCTAAGGATCCAATGGGAGAAAAAAGGTTGTCGCATAATGACCAATGATGAGCAACGCAGGGCAATCAAAACTATCGAATATGACCCCATTTACGTGGCACCTATCTCGTTTAGGGTCTTGGCCATCAACCGTGATCAGCATTTGGATGACCATGTGCTTGCCCACCCCTACATTGACCAATTCCTCACCCAAGAGGAATTACATGTTGCCAGTCGCCTCAGTACTGGAGATCTCTTCCACGACGTTTTGACCTACATTTCCCAAGTCTCCATCCAACCATCCACTCTGGATTGTCATACCCAACTCGAATATAATCCAAACTTCTATGATTGGCTATTGGCTAGGTAAGTCAACCCACACGAACAAGTGCTTACCTCGCCCTTCCTGTGCTAATCCTAGGAAGGATTCTTTGAAAGATTCCTGACGGAGGGGGGAGCAAGGTGACCAAGAGCAGAGCAAAGATGAAAAGTTATGTTATCTAGCTAGCAGATTGTTATAATTAAGAAAGTTTCTATGGAAGAATATTGCAGAATAAAACAATAGAAATGGTCAAGCCTCTAAGCAAGTTTGCCCACTCTAAGCCCATCTATTTTTCTCTCAAACTTAGTCCTAATTAGAAATAAGCCGATTGTTAGGCATTAATATTGGCATGGTGTGTTGACAGGTCACCGCCACGACAAGACAAGACAAAGGAGGCAAACTACCATTCTCAGAAGAGAAAATGACCAAATTCGGCATCACCATCGAGACGCGCGAATTCAGTCACTTCACTTTCAAGCACACACTAAATCTGGACAAAGGCATCATGGAGGAACCCGCGATCAAAGACTTAGTGGACAGATGTCATCTCCACAAGTACGTGGAGAAGGCGGGGCAGGCGGGTGATTACAATATGTGCGCGGATTTCCTGAGGAATTTCGACAAAAGTAGGAACTGTGGCACTGTCACAGTAAGGACAGGGGAGCAAGAATGGAGAATCGAAGTGCCCCTCAATGCAACGATCATAGAAAAGGCCCTGGGGCTTGTGCCAAAGAAAGAGAGAAGGCCGAGGTGAGACGTTTACACCATGCTAGGGGTCAAGAAAGAAGCGGTGCATACTGTGGATGGAATCAGCTTGGCTGACATCCCGGACCCGCGGTGAAACTACAAGCAAAAATGATTCATACCCTCTTCTCGGGCCAGCGTTACAATGCGCTGATGAACAGGATCGGGGTCCCATTGTTGGAAAGCATAGTAGCAGGAACCCCTGAAGAAATGGACTGGAATGGATTCGTACAGAAGACCATTCAAAGTTCAGATGCCCTCCTCACTCCGGCGGAAGCACCAGCAGAAGGAGAGTCCCATGCCTCAACAGCGCGCTCCGCAAGGAAGAAACCTACGTCGAAAGCGGCTACAATCAGATACGAGGGCATCTTGATAGCCATCATAGACGAAGCAATAAAGAATGAGGCGTCATGGAGGAGGAAGCGGCGCATCAAAGCTTAGCTCACCACGACGGAGGGGAATCGAGCGAAAGAATGGTAAGCGACAAGGGAGAGCAGGAAGTGGCGCCTCCAAGAGCGACCAAATCCGCAGAACAAAGCAAAAGTGATAGGAGACAGAAGGAGAAAAAAGAGAAATTAAGTAAGGAAGAACGGGCTGACATCAAAAAGGCTAAGAAAGAGTCTCAAAGGGCCGAGGAAGAAAGGAGGAGGAAAGAGGAGGAGGAGCTCGCCAGAATAGGAGAGGAGTCGAAGAAGGCGAAAGAGGACAGGAAAAGGAGGGCAGAGGAAGAAGCTGAGGAGCAGTGACTCAAGGAACTGGCCGAACTGGCGGAAGCCACCCAAAGGTTGGTGGAAGAGACCCATGGGGGCAGAGAACTCGAACCCGTAAGCCCTAGCCATAAAGTCGAAGCCAACGCAAGTGTGGAAGCAGCACCGGCGGTCGTAGGCAGGGGCAAGTCCCTCCTACATCCACTCTCTCCCTCCTTTGTGCCAACAACAGCTCAAATTACGACCGCAACCGCTGCACAACCCACGCCCCCTCTCGACGCGGCACAGCTCATGACCATGATGCAGATGCTCGTGAGCAAGGTGGCCGAAATTGTCCCTGAAACTCGATTGAAAAGGCCCGCCGCCGCAGATGCAGAGTCACGGCAAGATCCCAAACGACAGAGGCTGGAGGCATCGACCACCATGCCCAATACTCCCATACCTGCCGCAGACTATGATACATATGTGGCCGAGTTACTAACTCAACTGGACAAGACAAAAGAAGAAAAGAAGGTGGCCCTGCTGGAACTAGAGAAAGAAAGGGAGACGTCAGCGGCCCTCAGGCTAGAGGTCTCAAGGCAGGAAGCTAATAGACGGAGAGAGATAAAAGCCCTGCAAGACCAGCTAGAAGAGAAAACGAAGCAAGCCCAAACCAATGAAAGCCGCCTTAGGCAAAGGCTGAAGGATGAGGAGCAGAGCCTGGTGGCAGAACAAAGGAACATAAAACTTTTGATGCAGCAATACAGTGATCTCCAGCAAAGGGTGGCCCAAGTGGAAAAGCTCTACCGGGAGGTTCAAGAAGGCGAAGCCACTGTTCCACAAGAACATGCAGCGGAGCCCCAGTCATGGCACGAGCAAGAAGAACAGGACAGGCTAATCAGGGAAATCGAATTCCTGAAAAATGAAGGGCCGGGGGTCTCAGCAGCCGAAGCAAAACAACTACAGGATGAAGTGCAGAGATTGAAGATGCGATGGAGACCTCCCAGGAAGACGTAGAAGCCCTCATGGCCATGACCTTTAATCAGAAGAGGCTGCTCCGCGCTAAAATCCAAAGCCTAGAACAGTTGGTCCAAGAGAAATCAGAAATCCTGACCAAAGCGCACCACAGGCTCAGCATTGTTGATCAAGCAAGAGGGATCGCTGAAGAACAGCTCGCTCAGAAACTAAAAGAAAGAAACCAGTTATGGTTCTTATCAAATGAGCAGCAATAGGTGGTAACCACCCTGGCGGGCCAGCTAGAGGAACAAAGGCAAAAGATGGAGGAGTGAGCCATGGAGTGGGAAAGAAAGAACTTTGACAGGGTGAGGGATTTAACAGAATGGCTTACGATGGTAGAGTGTGAAAGAATGCTGGCCGGGACTAAGGTTGAGGCTGTAGAGATAACCACTAAGACCCAACGACAGGTCTTTCTCAACACGGTGCTCCACGTGATGCAAGCCGAGGGCGATGATATAGTGGAACAGGTAAAAAGAAAGTTGGAGCTAAGCACCCGGGCGCTACGATACGGCCTTCAAGAGCGGGAGCTTCCAACAAGTACAGGAATAACTAAAGAGCAACAGTTCTACTACTTGCGCTGTACAGGCCTTTCCACTGCGGAGCTCAAGAAGTTGGGCTTTCAGGAGCAGGAGCAACCACCGCCACCACCACCAGTCGTTCCTCCTATGGTAGAGCGAAATGTCGAAGAGGGCCCGGACTTCGAGCAATTTGAGGACGAAGAGCCACAAAGGATGCCGAGTCCGCCTCAACCAGAGATCCCACTGGAGGAACCTGCCGACGCTGAGCTACCTGAATGCATAATTGCAGCAAGGAGAAGGAGGCAAGAGTTAGCAGAGGAGGCCCAACGCCGAGCGTACATGCTTCCACGACAACTTCCTGAGGAGCCCATGCCACTGCGAAATGATACACATCCTGTAGATTGGCCCCAGGAGTTGATCATATGGCACCAGAGAGAGCTACATAAGAGGCCATTCGAGCTTTCATTCACTTTTCCACACTCCCTGGACCGGGCCCTACCTCTAGAGTCGTAGCCAAGATCAAAGATCCGGCTAACGAACTCGCAAACAGATGGATGGAAGAGAGAAGCATGATAATAACCAGGTGGAGACAAGAGCCACGAGAATACTGGGAAGACAAGGTCGGTCTGGTTCCCAAATCCGTCCGAGGCTACGAGGCACAGCCGAAATGGAGGAGGAGGATTTGGGACACCAATTTTGATGCCTGGACCGCATTTTTTAGCTCCCTCCCCGAAGAGCACAATGATCCCATCTACATGCCCTACCCCCGTAGGCATGGAGTGGATTACAACAGAGATTTGCATGGGGATTTTGACTTCCCAAGAATCTATAATGTAAATGCTAGAAGCCCGGAGGAGTGCTTAGTATTTAGGGTAGAAGATCTGCTTCCCTCCATAAATCGTTTCCTTGTAGATTTCTCTTCATGCCCCGATCCAGCATTCTTAACCACTTGTAATTACCTCCGACTTCTCAAATTCCTGCTGCTCCAGAAACCTGCAGCAGCAGAGGAAGCCCATCTCCCTCCACTCTTTTTTGATCTTAACCTAGGAATAGATAGTAGAGCCATGACGAGGTTGATGATGTGTGCTACTCTCCTCCCAGCCTTCTGCTTAGAGCTATTAGAAAATATGAGTGACACCCATTTTGCAAGGTGTAATCACCCCTTTTTGTCCACCACTCCTCTAGCCGGTATTAAGGAATACCTACAAATTGGTGCATTTTTATCACGAGGCCTGCGACCGCCCCATGACTAAATAGGTGCCCCATACCTTGTCCAATGTACTCTCTCTCATTCACCCAAAAAAAAAAATAGAACGAAAAGAAAAGGAAAGAAAAGAAAGTGCTTGCTGTCTTCAATTACTATTATGGTGCACCATACTCACTGCATCTAGAGCCCTCTCTAGCCCCTCCCCCACTTCACACTTAGGGCACATCAAGGGCAGGACTTTCGAACCTGTCACCCTGAGTTTCGCACCGCACCTCAGAAGCCGCACGAACTGGGTCCTCAAGTGTGGGACATTACCAAGGGCTTGCCCAAGATTAGACCCATCTCCCAGTTCCACTGGCACGGGCACCATGCACTACACAGTGAGACAGACACACCCCCTAGGAAGTGCACCACTTTTCTTGCACGTTATGTTCATATGTCAAGAACGAGCTGCTTGGCTGAAGGCGATCATCTACTACATCCTCCAATGACAAGGAATTTTTCCAGAAGTCGGACATGACCCCATTACTGCAACTTCAGGAGCTTCGCTGCGAACGTTTCAATGGCTCAACGGATTTCATGTTGACAACTGTCAGCCTACTGATAGGCTGCCATTGGCATAGATCTTGGAACCTCACCGTCCGATGATCCATGCCCACTGCCTCAAGGTTTATGAATCGCTTATTAGCACCACAAGCCTGAAGACTTTCAACTCAAAACTGAAGGTCCTCTACTTCCAGACAAGGGTTTTCAGCCTAGGCCACGGCTTTTCAAGGCAAACAGTGTTCGGAAGGTTTCTCCAGAATAAATCCCTCCAATACCATCCTCCTAAGGGACTGCTTCTTGTTTCAAGTGTTTCGGATACTCAAACGACGACCGGCTCCATAAGGGCTCCAGAACAGTGAGAAAGATGCCGAGAATCGTCAGGAAGACTAAAGCACGCTGGAATCTCTCCTGGTCATCGTCATCAAACCCCATCACCTCTCATTCACAAGCCTCAGTGTCCTCTACCCACCTGTTACACCTAGCAATAGCATCGTCTATCCCACTACTTCCCACCATAGTGCCATGGGACTAGCACTCGTTTAGGAGGGGGTAATGTTAACCCCAACACGAAGAAAGCAAAAGAAAGCGAAAAAGACGTAGGGCAAAGGCGGAAAAAAGGTAGCCTAACTGAAGAAAGAAGAGGAAAAAAGACCAAAAGCGCAAGGGCAACCTTAAAAGTCCAAGGCAAATGCCGAAGGGGAAAGGCGAATTTTAAAATGGAAAAGGTGCACCTTGAAATCTTGTAAAAGAGCACCGGGCTCTCACCCGTGCAATTTGTAAATGTAGACAGGCGGTGGAAAGGAAGCTAGGAGGATAGACAGACAATGAGAAAAGGGGCCTAGGCTAATGGTCGACCATGTAAAAAAAGGGGGATGACCGCCCATGGAAATTAGGGCATGTATAAAGTTAAAAAGTGAATGAGAAGCTCATTCTGGTGTGTGGCAGAAAGCGTCTTCTTCCTCTCCTCTTGTTTCTTGCCTTCTTGCCTCCTTGCTTGTGCTTGAGAGAGGGATTGAGGGAGTGTGAGGGAGTGAGGTAGTGATCATGTGAGGGTGAGTGATCTTGGAGAAGAAGCTCTCCATCTTCTCTCTTCATCGTTTCCTCATCTCCTCTCTTCTCTAGTCTCGTACGTGGCTATGGAGGATGAAGCTCATGGGAGAGGGATTGAGGTTTCTTGAGCTTGCCTCAAGGATCGTGGAGCTGCAGGGGTGCAAGAGAGAGGAAGGTACTCGATCGAGCATCAAGGTAAGCTCACTACACCCGTAAGGTAGGCATTGCGTGACGGCTATGTGAGAGGTAGCCATGGCTGCTCAGTTCGAAACACTTGAGCAATAAGTGGTCCGTAGCTCTCGGGGTAGAGCTTGAAGAGCTCCCACAGCTCTTAAAAGGAAATCATTGGTGTCTTTTGTAAAACATATCCCCATATTTAATGTTGCCTTGAGATATCGTAAGACCCGCTTAAGCTACTTCCAATGTTCATAAGTGGGCTAATGCATGGCTTTGGAGAGAATGTGTCATTCATAAGATAAATCTAGATGCGTGCAAGTAATTAGATATCGAAGACATCCAAGTGCTTCCACATAATGAATAGTCTCCATATCATGAGCCTGGTCAGTTTTGAAAGAGAATGGGATGAGGATGGAATCAATTGGAGATTTTGGGCAAGTGGAATGACCATGGGATTATAGTTTAGCATGGAGTAACGGGAAAGAATAGACATAATATAGGTATGTTGATGCATTTTGATGGATGTGGGTGACTATTCAGTTTCAATGCCAATACAGTAATGCATAGGACCATAGCCTGTGATAGCAAACTGTGAAGATATGATAAATTTAGCTTTGGACATGGCATGAGGAGAGTTGGTAAGAATGGGAATGTCATCAACATAGAGGCCTAGGATAATGACAGTGTTGCCTTGAAGAAGAGTATAAATGTTATGATCTATTTCTAGATGCCGAAAGCCATGGTGTATTAAGTGAGAATGAATATGAGTGTACCACTACCTTGTGCTTGTTTTAGGCCATAAAGAGCTTTATGCTGTAGACAGACATGTGTAGAAAATTTTGGATCAATGTCCAGGTGTTATTGTGAATACAAGGCTCTTCTTCACAATAACACCTGGTTCCCATTACAAAATTTTGGACATGTAATGCTTGATGAATACAAGACTCTTCTTCACAATAACACCTCTCATGTGTAGGAATGGGAACCAATGTCCAGGTGTTATTGTGAAGAAGAGCCTTGTATTCATCAAGCATTACAGCTTGCCATTGAGAGGCTTCATTACTTTGAAGTGCTTAAGTGACAGAAGGGCATATTGGTGGCTCAAGAATAGTGATTGGAGGCAAATCTCCAGCTTGTCCAAGGGCAATGTTGGCTTGAAGATGAAGGTCATGTAAGCTTTTGAAGCAAGGAGCTGGTTGTGACTGTACCTCATGAGTGTCGGAGTTGGAAGAGTTGAATAGAGTAATGGGCATTGATGGGGAAGTTGGAGATGGAGGCCATAGAGTGGTAACAATGAGAGCAATAGGGGAAGAATTGCTTGAAGTTGAAGACATTATGGAGGTAATTTTTGAGAGGAGTTATGGAGAAGATCGGAATTTTCTTGAGGATATTGGGCTTGTGGGAGTGGAGGAACACGAGCTTTCTGTTTAAGTAGAGCTTCGACTATGGAGAATGAGCTGGAATGCTTAGTAAGAGAGAGAGTATCAAGCTGAAGTGGATGTTGATTATGGTGTGCATGCTAACCATGTGGCTTGGCATCAACAGACAACATTGTTTGCTATTGCATGGCAGAGAGTAAAGGCACCATGTGGACTGAACGCTTCGTGGCAGAAATTTAAGGTGCCATGTGGATTGTTGTGGCTGCCTCAGTTGGCGTGATTGGCACTACGAGATCAAGCGTCATTTTAAAATCACTTGGATTTTTTGATAAGCTGTAATTTGAGTCATTAATGTTAGATTCTTTTGGATTTGAGGCTTGTCCATATGGGACAGCTAATCTTGGCCCTTCTAAATGAGATAAAGATAATGATAATGGAGAAGATAATCTATGGATAGAAATAGGAAGAGAGGATTCTATACAAGATGTGGTGGGTCCTGCTTGAGCCATGTCGAATGTTGGAATTGTGTTATCATAAGGAACAATGGGATAAAGTGTGAGAGATCGAGGGTGTTTGTGTTTGTGGGAAGAATATTAATTTCATGAAATATGACACTCCTGCCATAAATAAAAACCTTGTTGTTTGGATCATAAAATCAATAGGCTTTATGTAACGTGTCCACTTGTTCACTTGTAGGATGCGTCTTAACAGTCCATCAAGAAGAGAGTCCAGAAAGCACCGCCCGACACTCCCATGGAATGTCACGGGGTTTGCGATCTAGGTCTTCCTGAGTCTACCACGAAGTGGAAGCATTCCGGCCGTTCCCACTTAGGACCGACTTGAATCAGGGTTTTCCTAGTAGTCAAATTCCTAGAAACGACAGTTAGTGTCGAACCCCAGACGAACTACTTTACGTAGAAACGTCAGGGTCGAAGTGGATTCATGCTGCACTTGGTTTAAGGAGAATGGGAAACGAGAGGGATGCAAAGCTCGACCTCTCTGCCCGTAAGGCATAGTCCCATTCCGTTCCCCTAAAACAGCATAAATCGAGACGCTAGTACTCTAGATTCTAGGTCAATGTTCCTTGCTATCAATTTTCTTCGAGAAAAGTTTCCAACCAACCGGGACCACCCATCTGTAGGACGGACCCATGGCCACATCCACCGCACTTTCCTCAGGGTTGCTTTAGTTATCTAATTACCTATCACATTTATTTTGACACGCAAAAACAGCTCCCTTAATTAGCCAATTATTCACTGATTCCTTCACGTAACTCAAGCACTGACATAGAAAAACAATGTCAAACAAGTTCCTTTTTAGCAATTGATCTTATTTATCAGTCTTTGGAATACATCATATAATCCAGCCCGAAGGCTATTCCATGATCCAGCCCGAAGGCTAATCCAGCAATCCTCAAGGATTACTAATCCAGGTTTCCGCCTGTAGACTAGTATGCGAGTCTCGAGATCCAATCCCGATTCACGTCGGCCTCTTGTGCAGGACCCGAAGGCAAGGGATTTATGCCAGAGCCCCCCTGGCACCCAAGCATCCTCCTGCTCCAAGTAGCACCCACGGAGAGACCTCTCGCGGCGGGTTCGGTCCATGTACCCGGGGCGGCTAACAACCCCCTTGGATAGGGTCAGGCAGACAGTCGGGGGTAACTGAAGCTGCCTCTCCCTCCAGACCTTGAACTTGAAGCATTAGTTATTTTTCCAGCATTAGATTCTTTGAGCAAAGAAGAACAAACAGTGCTCCTAACTGTACAAACACAATCAATCCAATGGTCGTTTGTTTGGCCAACTGCTAAGGTGTGAATCCTTCTCTCCAAATGCGTCCAGCATTCGATCCGGATCAATTGCGACTTGGCAAGATCCCAAGGGTTTTGTTGTTTGTTTACCATTTTATCCTTGGGTTAGGGTTTATACCCTATTAACCCAAATTAACCAACACATTAGGTTCCCTAAATTAAGACAGTAAATCCTGGGCAACCTCGTCGCCCCAACTTGATTGGTCCATTGCTTGCTAGGCAATACATAACTTCTCTAACTTGGCAAATCGGTCCAAAGAAGGGTGATGTAGTAGGATGTCTACTCATCCTCTTGCAAATTTGACTTGCACTAGAACCTGCCAACCTTGTTCCAAGGAGTGGCAAATCTATCTTGTGATTTAAACCCAAAGCCATGCGACGTTGCAACTTGTTGCATGAGACCAGTGTTGCACCTAACTTGTGGGATCGTTTCTCCCATTGCATGGTATTCCTTGCTCAAGGATACCTTGGTCAAGATGTAGGGCTTGGGAGTCCTCTTGACCCAACCCAACCCTAATCTTACTAGGTCGACAACATTTGACCCTAGGGTTTCTAAATTCATACGGAGGTCTAGTCTTTGGCTAATTGATCCTTAGGGTAAAAACCCTATATCGTCCTTGCATAGGCATTCAGCTAACCCTAGCATTCTATGAATGTGGGTAGGATCTTTGAGGTTGAAAGTCTTGACTTGGTGTCCCAAGTGCGATACTAGGCGGAATTTTTTGCGTACTAAACTCTACCTAGCACATTGAGGTAACCATCGTTTGAGTTACACCATTGCAAGCAAATTACCTAATCGATTGGATGGTCTTGCAACTAGAGGTGATCTTTCCTTAGAAGAGATGTAAATACTTTTCCTAAGAGATGTACATAAATAAATTCAAGATACAACATTCCATGCAAGTATGCCATTCATAAACTTTTCCTTTTATGCAACTAAAAGATGTACAAGGACCATTTCTTTTCCTTGCCTAAGTCATAATGATTGACAAGTTTAGGGCTAACTTGTATACAACCTACATTGAATTTCAATAAGAACTATGCTCATAACCCTTCGCTTAATACACTGAATTCAAGCTTTAATATGAAATGCATCTTTTTCTAAAACAACTTTGATAAAAAGTTCATGCATGAGTGAATGTCATAGGACTATTATTGACTTAATTCGTCCTACAGCATTTAACCCAACCTAGGATGTAATTAACATTGCATGCAATATGCATGGTACTTTCATGCAATGCAGCTACTTGGACAACATCCAATGGATGACAACGATTATCTCATACAAATCCACAACTAGAAAATTATTACCCAAATGCCTTATGCACTTTTCTTTTTCGCGGGCTATCAAGGATGCATTTAACAAATCCACCTTTTATGCAAAATATGCGATTGGGATTGCAACTTGGAAGTGCAAGCATTTTTCAAGGCATGACATGCACTAACTTTGTAAACGAATGGATAGTTGCGTTTAAAATTTCCAAATATATTTAACTCGACTACGTGTATTAAAGACAGGCTTAAATGCATTCTTTCCATGCGAAATCAATTTCTAAGAACCTGGGCATTGAGGTTCGGGGTGTTATCCACACGCGAATTTGGAGTAGAAGCTCCTGCGTGTGTGCCTCTTGCCATTTTCTTGGGAGCCATAGACGACGTATGTACTTTGTTCGGCAACTTTCCTTTGGGTTACTTTCACGTATCGAACCCTCTTTGACTGAGCTCTTCTCCTCTGCGCGGGACACGGCCCTTACAGCAGGTGGTTTTAAGAAAAACCCGCAATGCACGGGAGAACAAGCTTTATGGAAGCTCAAAATTAGAATCTTCGAAAAGAAGCTTCTAATGCTTCTCTGTCTCTGACAGAAACATGGGGAAGAAAAACGTGATGATGGAGTGGGAAGGAGAGGATGACAACAAAGGAGGTGAGGATGATGATTATGAAGGTGATGGCGATGGAGATGAGGCGGCGATGGGCCAGCGCGGCGGCAGTAGGCGGTGTGGAGGCTCCTCATGATAGGGCGGTAGCTCCTTTGACTCCCCCACTCCAAGCTTAAGGGGGAGTTTATATAGATAGAGGGGGAGGGGGGGGGGCATAACCACCCACGTGGCTTCACATGCCTCCTCCCTCCCCCATGCACTCCACCACTACACCACTCCTCTCACACTCCCTCTCCCCCTGCCATGCATTGGCTGAGGGGAGGGGTTAATAATAAAAAAAATTGCACAAAATTTGACCATTATCCATTTACCTTTTCCCCGAGAAGGGTGTTCCCACATGGAACTACGAGTTTCAAGTCTCGGCTCTTGTGCTCCATGCGGCTAGAGTTTATTGACGCGCTCGCGGGGTAAGCACTTAACCACCAACATTTTACATGTGGGAGATTACTTTGGGTTGCATTTTTGCACGGGGTACGGGATCTAAAGTCATTAATATTTCATGTGGAAATATTACACTTTATGACCATGTGGCTCACCATATCCCGTAAAAATTAATTATGTGGCTTTGGGAGAAAATTTGGATTTGTGATCTTTGTTGACAAGAAAGGCAGTGCATCCAAAGACCTTTAGATGTGATAGGTCATGAGGGTGACCAAACCACAATCCGTAAGGAGTATTATTGTTTAGAGAGTTTGAGTACAACCTATTTTGAAGATATGTTGCTGTAGCAATTGCTTCCTCCCAATATTCTTTTCCCAGACAAACTAGTGATATCAACTTTTTCTTTCATGATTGCTTACTAGGCTTGTTTGCATCAGAAGTCCTATCTTCAATTTCAATGAATATCCTTCCTTGCATAGATGAACATAGTGAGACACCCTTTTTAAATATAGTGGAACAACTAGTTATTGACTAGGTTATAATTTTTTCCAATGTGAAGTAGAAATTAAAAGCCCTATGTGTCATAAGAAAGAAAGTGTGTCATTTTAATGGTATATAACAAAAGAGAGGGTAAGATTCTATGGAATGTTACATTAAAAACTATTAAACAACCAAACTATGACTTTCCATGGATACATAATATAGTCAATTCCATACTTGAATCTACTCTTTGTGACCAAATATATTGTAAAGAAAAAGGAAGTATATATGTCCATCTTGAGAAATATACATGTCAACACTATGTATGCATTAGGTTCACCTTACATATTTGAAAGTTTCTATACCAACTCAATGCTCTACATGAAGCTACATTGAAAATTTCTAAACTTCACATCAAGTTGATGCATTGCATCAAGTTGCCCCAAATTACGTCATATATGAACACCAACTTGATGCATTGCATCAAGTTGACCCCCACAAAGTATCATATTTTCTTACCAA
Organism: Lygodium microphyllum; assembly: GCF_053477565.2. NCBI lineage: Eukaryota > Viridiplantae > Streptophyta > Polypodiopsida > Schizaeales > Lygodiaceae > Lygodium > Lygodium microphyllum. The sequence goes on along the minus strand of NC_141141.1, from coordinate 84,287,164 downwards.
CTCGATGCACTGCATCTAGTTGCCCCCAAAAAAGTGTCATATTTGCATACCAACTTAATGCATTGCATCAAGTTGCCTTCACAAAGTCTTATATTTGCATATCCACTTGATGCACTACATGAAATTTCCAATAGAGAGCTCAACAATTTTATATCCTAACTTAATAATGCAGTTGGCATTATCCACCAAAATGGTAGACTTTCATACTAACATGATGCATTTTTGTATCCATGTTCCCTCCATAGAAATTGTAAACTTTCGTAGTATCATGATGTATTTTTGTATGTAGGTTCCTTAAATATTCAAAATTACTTAGAAACATGTTGCAACAACTACATGAAATCATGTGATACATTACATCAAGCTTATAGTAAAACATAATTATTCCTTCTAATATCAACACTTTACAACAAGAAGTCCAAATTTTCATAAGAATAACCAACTTGATGATATGGATCAAGTTTCCCTTTTCAGCTATAACTTTCATAAACTTTTTAATCCTAGATTATGTAAAGCATAGAGAGCCATTCACGTAGCATCATGACTTGGTGCAATGCATCAAGTGTACAATCTTGAGACACTATGTTTTTACTTAGAATAATATTTATTTGATTTACTACATCAAGTTCATTTATAAGTTGTATATGTTTTGAGGCATTCAATGAAATATGTGTTCTATTTCAATTAATCAAGTTATTTACATCAACCAGTCATGTTTTGGTTTAAATCATCAAAGTTACTATGTTTTCGTTCAAAGCATAAAGTTAATATGTTTTGCTTTCTTGCAAATTTGAAACTGTTTGGTAAGGTATTGCTATGTTTGTGAGTTGTTCTTACATGATAAACAAAGGTAGCATTTCAGTAAGATAAGTAGTTTGTAGAAAGAGGTAGAAAAGCTATGGAAGATATGTAAGAAACATGTGTTTAAATAGCACACGAGATGACTATAAGTTATGTAGCTTTTACCTTTCTAGCTTAGTGAACATTTACATAGTATGAGAAATATATATTGGAAAATATCTCTTATTTGCAATGCTTACAATCTAACTTGATCCATTGCACTAAAATTGAATCCATTTTATTGTATCCTACAATTTCTTAGTAATGCAAGTCTTTTTGACCATTCTCAATGCAAGTTATTAGATTTGCATTACTAATGCAATACTTTTTATGCCTAAGATTTGTGTATATGATTGATCTGATGCACTAGATTAAGTTTGGATTTTGTGCCAATAAGATTTGCAAATCATGTGGACAAGTATTCAACATAACTTTCTTTTTGGAGGGTCTTTCACTATGGTGTATTCCTAATTATGATATCAAATCATTGGGTTGATGCTCCAGAATTAAGTTTTCATGCAAAGACTCTGCCATAAAAA